>NW_013670216.1:0-4961 GCF_000517525.1 Limulus polyphemus
TTGTGAAGCATTTATTTGAATTCTAACCCGAATGATTCAACTGTTAAACGGTAAATTAACATACATATATTCCGCTACTCGAAACAAACTGATGCGGGTACAATGAAAATGCTTAAAAATAAAACTTGCAGACGACATTAAAACTGCATAAATTTGCTCCATTTCCACTGATATGACGCAAAAAGATTTCTGTTATGTTCGATAAAACCGAGCGTGAGAATTGAGAAAGAGGAAGTTGTCGAGAACTTTCTAGATTTAAATGACATCAAAGACCAGGGTGTTACTGGTATTGAACATGAACTTCTGAAACTTATTGAGATATATGCTTTTGCCTTTAATAAACGTGATGTTTAAGAATTCAACAACACTAATACCATGAGTAAATCTTACTCTAATGTATAAAAGCAATTGATAACTCGAAACAAATGTGTTACGCATAACTTAAACCTTATGGTCTATGATGTTTATTTGTCTTACTCCAATGTATAAAAGTAATTGATAACTCGAAACAAATGTGCTACGCATAACTTAAACCTTATGGTCTATGATGTTTATTTTTGAAATGCTTCAGGAACTTTACGAGTCCTTCGTCCAAAGCATTAATTGAGACTAGCTTTAATATTTCTTATGTTGCTAAAACTGCTAAATTTGTCTGGCTCAAAAATAGCAAATTTATGCGGAACCGAATTCAATCCTCGAAATCTCGAAACGAGTTACACGTTTAAAATTAAAAAAATAAAATAAAAGCAATTTTGAGTCAATCTTCCAGGTCTCCGAAATTTTGGCCTTCAGAATGGTTCCTTAATAAAACTACGCGTTTCTTTTCTAATTGTGATACTATAACACTTTTATTAAACTGGTGTTGACACTTGGCGTCCCTGATGAGTTTTGAAACTACACCTCATCTTAAAGATAATCTGCACGAACAAAGGTTTATTATATATTTATTGTTCAGCAAATCCAGGAACAAAAACTCGAATTGTTACCCTTCCCTTTAAACGGAGTGCTTTGGTACCTTCGTCTTTCTTTTGATTTTCAAGAAAGAAAATAGTAACGATTTTCATGATGCATTTAGTTTTACATCCACGAAAACAAAGAGAGTCGACCAGCTCACCATCCAAAATTCAGCTTCTTTACTTGTAAGTAGCAGTAACATATTCCATCTTTAGGACAGTGGACACGTTGATAGCAGTTGAAGACATACTACAGTGCTCATCATCATTATTAGCTATATTATTATTAATGTATAAACAGGCTGCTTGAAATGTCTTGTTGTAAGACTGATTGTAAATTTTATTATTTACTGCAACACATTGCATATGAAATGCTATGTTAGCAATTTCTCTCAATACTTCTTACAGTACAAATGACGTAAGTATGCCAAGAGCTTTTACATCACTGTGGCCAATATACAGATCTGTGCTTTGAGAATCACTATTTGTAGAGAAACATTATAACTTCAGTCACGTGACCCTTGTGTGTGTGTGTGGTCCTTTTTTTGTTGTTGTTCTGTGTTACGAATCACAGGCTATTTTTGGTTTCCTTTATTCACAAAAGCAAACGACATTGTCACTCGTTTATCACGAGTCAAAGGTCACATCATTAATATGCATGAGGGAATTCGACGCAGATCTCGTGCGCATGATTCACTTGCTCGCTAATGTTATTACAGGTTCCTATCTTTTCTGTAAGCCTGATGTCGTCTGATTGTAAGGGGAGCTCGACTCGCAATCTGCAGGTTGCGGGCTCGAATCCTACTAGCGAATATTCTCGCCCTTTCAGCCTTGTTATAACGTAACACACAATCCCATTGTTCGATTAGAGTAGTGCAAGAGTTGGCGGATGGTGGTGTTGATTAGCTACATTTCCTTTAGTCTGTCGCTTCTAAATTAGAGATGACCATTGGAGAATAGCTTTACACAGGATTCAACAAATATACTCTTTTCTGTTCAAACGATAATTACAAAGAAAGAATATTTGGACGTTAATTGTTTACTAAGCCTTGTTAGGCTTCCTTGCTGCCTTTTCATTTACTCCAGACGGCAAGACTTTTCTTATTTGTATTTTTTTTAACATTTGGTATGAATGCTTGTTATCGGATAGAAATAAAATAATAACTAATTAGTTAATCGTAGGAAGAAAAAAACTGAATCTGGGATCGGATAGAAATAAAATAATAATAAGTAATCAATCAATTAATCTGGAAGTAATACGAAGTTGTCGCTTTTTGTTTAATTACATCTCTTTGCAGAACCATAATCTCACGTTTTATTAAATGTCATAAATGACATAATTTAATGAAACTTGAGATATTACGACTGGAACAGCAGGACAGAAAGAAAAGAAATCGAATTATAGTTTTCCTGTTTTTAACTCGACACAAATATTAAAACTAGCTTCTCTTGCGTCACACACACTGTAAGCAAGCGCCCTTGTGATCAACAACTTTAAATTCCAGTATTTATGGTACTGTAACGTGTAAGTAAAGTTATTCCTGTTCCTTGGAAAAGTCTAAGCAGTACCTTATAAACATATTATAATAAGGAATGTTGTATACTTCAGATGCTACAAGAATATTTCTTCTATCCTACATTTTATATCACAACCAGACATTTTTTGGAACATCTAGCGGTTGGAAACTGTTACACTGTATCCTTTTATAACTAGAAAAAAATTATTACTCAGGCGAAGATTTTGAAATACTTTCATTCAGTTAGTTAAGGTTATTGTAATAGAATGCAAGTAGTCGCAAATTTGTATGAAACTTTGTATCAAACTAAAGGTACATGCTATATTAGTCAATTCATGGAGCTTATACTTACTTGGCCAAGCTTCTGTGCCATAGCTCCCCTACGATATGGGTCATACCCAAGTAAGGGAGTGGCACAGAGGTTTGTATAAGTTAGTAAACTTATATAATAATTAATCTATCATAGAACCATAAATCTTTCGTTGTTTCTAGTACAACAGGATTGGTTGCAGCAGCATGTTTTGATATTACATTAATTCCATTCAAGATAGCCCTAACTTCTATATATGTATAACTATATGCACAACAGGAACACGAGCTTTTGTAATGCCACTTTTCACGCTAGCGCGTTGCAAAATCTGGATACGAGACATGTTATATTTGAAAACGTGAACATCAAAGCTTATTTTTATGTTTTATACGAGTCGTGAATTGGAAAGCAGATACTTGACGTTTCCTCGCTTCATGCAGATTGTGAAGACTTAAAAATGTGTTCATTTCAAATAAACGAGCATTTGTAGGGCCTTTATCGAAAACTTAGGGGTAAAACTTCACCAAAGGTAGCCTTTAGTTCTTTTCAAATACATTTTTAAAACGTTATGTAATATTCCAATTTGTTGTTATATATTATTAATAGAGACTGGTTCCCAGGTGGTAAGTTTACCGATTTACATTGCTAAAATGCGGGGTTCGATTCCCTGCAGTGGATAAAGTGCAGATAGTCCAACGTGCAGCTTTGCGCAAAGCCAACAACAACAACAAAAAAAAAAAGATTAATAAAATGTAGAAAAGAATAAATTAAGCAGGTTTCACTTAACATTTCTTTATTAATATTATATACATGTATATCAAGTGACATAAATCACTTTGAAAAAACAATAAGCAATAAGGCCGCTATGTCTAGAAAAGCAACTTGCTAACGTGAGTAATTTAAACCAGTGATCAAGCTACAAGCTTTAGGCTCTCAGCCAAAACTTTCAAAATGGCTCTACTCTGTCCATATACAAAGGAATCGTGATTAGAGTACAGTAAGTCTCAGAATGATCATCAAGTTTGGGCTGTGTATGCTTTCTTCTTCGTGAGTGCGGGTTTAATAGGCAACAAGAAACAAGTCCTTTCAGTCCTTCACGGCTCATTGAACTTATCATATAGTTTTGGATCATTTCCTATTTGGAAGAGGGTTTATCTGTGTATTTACAATTAATAACGGCAGTGTGGAGGAAAAAATATCCACTGAACATTTATTTACTAACATAGCATTTCATATGCAATGTGTTGCAGTAAATAATAAAATGTGGAGGAAAAAATATCCACTGAACATTTATTTACTAACATAGCATTTCATAAAATGTGGAGGAAAAAATATCCACTGAACATTTATTTACTTTTTTTGGAAAATAGGCATGCTGGTGTATTCATAATAATTCTTTGGATATTCTAATAGGATATCAAGTTATTAAATCGAAAAATACAAATTGGAGTGTTTTTCCCCCCAAGGAATTTAGAATACGAATATATCGTTTCGGTTTTATTTGTTTCTTTGTTTGATGTTGTTTCTTATAATTCCTGTTTGTTTGTTTTTGTATAAGCATAGTTTCGCGTTTTCTATGTCAGAAATGATATGACGAAATGAAACTTGAGACACCACTGTTGAAACATCAGAGTAGAAAGAAAAGAAAGTGAGGTCATGGGAGCATTATAAGAGTAACGGTCAAATCCCACTATTTGATCAGACAAGAGTATCCCAGGAGTTGGCGGTGGATGCTGTTGGCTAACTATCAGAGTAGAAAGAAAAGAAAGTGAGGTCATGGGAGCATTATAAGAGTGACGGTCAAATCCCACTATTTGATCAGACAAGAGTATCCCAAGAGTTGGCGGTGGATGCTGTTGGCTAACTACCTTTCTTCTAGCCTATTGGAAGTAATAACAAACCCAAACAAACAGGAATTATAAGAAACAACAGTTTGTTATTACTTCCAACAAACAAACAGGAATTATAAGAAACAACAGTTTGTTATTACTTCCAACAAACAAACAGGAATTATAAGAAACAACAGTTTGTTATTACTTCCAACAAACAAACAGGAATTATAAGAAACAACAGTTTGTTATTACTTCCAACAAACAAACAGGAATTATAAGAAACAACAGTTTGTTATTACTTCCAACAAACAAACAGGAATTATAAGAAACAACAGTTTGTTATTACTTC
>NW_013670216.1:5802-7499 GCF_000517525.1 Limulus polyphemus
GAAACGTTATCACATTAGATAGTATATCAGCTGAAACGTTATCACAGTTAAATAGTATATCAGCTGAAACGTTATCACAGTTAGATAGTATATCAGCTGAAAAGTTATCACATTAGATAGTATATCAGCTGAAACGTTATCACAGTTAGATAGTATATCAGCTGAAACGTTATCACATTAGATAGTATATCATTTACGTTATCACTGTTCAAAGAATAAACTATAATTATTTCTCTCGTGCTAATATTTCGTTCTTTTAAAGTTTTTGATAAGTTAATTCTGTTTTGAGTTGCTTTCCAAAAGTTTTTTTGCCGTTTTAATTTAGGATAATATTTTATATCAACTTCTGGGGACAAAAAAACGAGTTTTTCTGTATGTTTTTTCACTAGTTGTTTTCCCACACTCCACTAGTCTTCTTGGTTTCATCTTATTCGTGTCTCTGAAACATGGAAATATAGATATGGATGATTAGCACAACATTATCCTTGATTAAATTATTATTATAATATGAGAATTATTACTTCTGTGTTACTTAATAGTGTTAAAAAATCCAGTTATATAGCTTTGGGTCAAGTAATAAGTGTTGTAATGTAGTCTACAACAATGTGTAACTCAGGCAAATGATAACAAATGCTGTAATGTAGTCTTCAACAATGTGTAACTCAGGCAAATGATAACAAATGCTGTAATGTAGTCTACAACAATGTGTAACTCAGGCAAATGATAACAAATGTTGTAATGTAGTCTTCAACAATGTGTAACTCAGGCAAATGATAACAAATGTTGTAATGTAGTCTACAACAATGTGTAAGTCAGGCAAATGATAACAAATGTTGTAATGTAGTCTTCAACAATGGGTAACTCAGGCAAATGATAACAAATGTTATAGTGTTGTTTGAAGCTATGTGTAATTTGTATATTCAAAGGTAAAATTAAATCCAGAACTATAACCAACATAGCTATGCTACAATTGAAAACTAAAAACAATTTCAACACTCAATAACATATACACCGGTGTCAAATCTACTAAGCAAATTCAAACCGAAACGCATAACTTCAGACACAACTAGTTAAAAGCCTGAACTTTTTGCAGTGAATAATAAATGTAAAATTACCAAAAGTTTAGCACGTGTAGAAATGTTTCATATGTTATAGAACTGTTTCAGGCTTAGGAGTAGCTCTTACGCTACGAAACCAGTCCAAATTATTTACGGAAAATATTTGTATAAATTATTATTGAATTTTTACAATCGGAGGTTGAGTAATTTTTTACTTATATTATCACCTTTGAAAATATACTGTATGTATATATTTAAATATCAATTTGACAATTAACTACTTTTAAATGTTTTTTAACTTTGCCAAAGATTTTTTTATTTTCTCAAGGCAATCGAGTATTTAAGAAAAGTGAGCGAAAGGTCGACTGGTTTATGAGGTTGTTTTTAACTTGATGCTCCACTATTGGGGACTTTTATTTAATTTTTTAAACTTATTAAATATAATTTAACCAATCATTAAGCTTCAAACTATGATATTGTAAATGAAAAAATACGAAGTTAAGTAGACAAATTGATGTAAAAAAAAATAGGCCACAGAGCTGACTGAGAAATCTGAGGTAATTTACTACCCTTCTCTGAGATAATTACCCTAAACTTTGGACATGACTCAATTAATCCGAAAGATGGAAAATTTTTTCT
>NW_013670216.1:8286-9522 GCF_000517525.1 Limulus polyphemus
GGACATGTTAAATAAGATATACGGATTACACGAACTTCCTCCTGAACTTGAGATGGGACTTTTACTGGACATGTTAAATAAGATATACGGATTACACGAACTTCCTCCTGAACTTGAGATGGGACTTTTACTGGACATGTTAAATAAGATATATGGATTACACGAACGTACTCTTCAACTTAAGATGGGACTTTTACTGGACATGTTAAATAAGATATATGGATTACACGAACTTACTCCTGAACTTGAGATGGGACTTTTACTGGACATGTTAAATAAGATATATGGATTCCACGAACTTCCTCCTGAACTTAAGATGGGACTTTTACTGGACATGTTAAATAAGATACATGGATTACATGAACGTACTCCTGAACTTAAGATGGCAGACTTTTTTTGTGTAGATGTTAAACAAAATACTCGGTTACATGCATATTTCACGAGTCTCTCCTATTCTCCTGTCTTTCTACTACACATTTAAATACATTTATTCTTCACTTTAGATCAGTCTTCTCTCCTACCATTGGGAATAACTTACTATTGTTTTTATCGTGTTTATGGTTCGTATTTCTCTCTCCTGTGAAACGACAGCAGATTATCTTTAAACGCTATTTTAAGGGTTCCGATTCCTCTCGTGTCACAAGAAAGCCAGCCGTCCTTCCTTTTTATG
Source organism: Limulus polyphemus (assembly GCF_000517525.1). NCBI lineage: Eukaryota > Metazoa > Arthropoda > Merostomata > Xiphosura > Limulidae > Limulus > Limulus polyphemus. Next base: position 8,957 of record NW_013670216.1, read on the forward strand.
TCCTTTAAGAACCGAACAGTCTTAATACTAATTATGACTGAATAATTAAGCTATATATGCTTCTCTACATCAACTTCAATCCCTCTTAACTTCTTAAGACCTACAAAATTATGATATAACATTTCAAGTACGATTCATGGTCTCAGATATCACAGATTAGCACGAACTAGTATGAATTATACATGTTTCTGTGTAGTATACTCTAGATACAGCTTGGGGATATAAAGTGTATTTAACATGTTAACAATCAGCATTATAAAATATGACATTATAGAATAGTATATTAATTGTCAATCACCTAAGATCCTTTTTCATTCTTCGTTGCTCTGTGGATGCAACTTGGTCAACAGATTTTATAAGCTGAACAATTACAAGCTCAGAGTATATTGATGCCATAATAAGACTAATATATCTTATTTTTCCTTTCAAATTTGCACATATTTCAAAATTAAACTAAATAACTTAGATGAAAAATGACATTCGTTTTCGGGTTATCAAGCCGTTGGAACAGTTCAGCTTACCAGAATGGTGTATTTACGTGTTTTACACTCACCAAAAAAGAAACC
>NW_013670216.1:9776-21932 GCF_000517525.1 Limulus polyphemus
ATATATATTACGCGACATATTAATGTATAAAAATTGAAGAAAAAACACGACTTTAATTATAGCCAAACATAAGTTTCCTCTACAAATCAGTATCGTGAAGTTAATATCGCATAAACACGAACACAACTAAATATTCTATATCCTCACAGAACACACATAATGACGTCATAGCATAAGTGAATACGATAGTAATATGTATGTTAGCCATAAGAAAGAAATAAGTGCGTACTGTAGTGATAACTCTGTTCTTATTCTACTTTTTACTAGCTTCACATATGACTGTTTTCAAATATGTTTGCCAATATAGAAGCTGTTAGTGTATAAACTATCCATGCTTCTATCCGGGCAACAACTAGGGCAACAATACTTTATGTATCGCCAGTCTCATAAATATTATAACCTTAAGTTTCATCACTTGTAACGTGACAAACTAGGCCTTCCTTGAATATCAGAAAAGCCCAGATTTTTAAGCCTACTTTATGAGTGTATCGTCTTAACTTGCATTTCGAGTTCACGCACGTTTAAATAGAATCTGTTTTTTGTTTTTTTTGCCGAGATTCTCTACATAATCTCTAATATTTGTCACCGAAGAAGGCGTCCACACAAGTCATTCTTGAAAGACAAATGACCAATAAAACTTTCTCTGTATTTTCGTTTTATGCTCTCCAACTGACAAGAAATTTTGAGTCTGGACTTAAAATAAATTGATCATACAATGGACTCGTAAAAAGAACGTAAAAAATGTATGATCAAATTTAAAATAAAGCCATAAAATAGCCATAAAGCTAGAAAATATTTATCATAATTTACAAAGACTTTTATATATATATACGTGTGTGTGCATAAATACAAAATATCAAAGGTTATAAAAATATTATGAGCAAATATATACAAAATTTCAATTATACAACTTTCAACTGCCGTGTTATTAAGTAATCTCAATTATACAACTTTCAACTGCCGTGTTATTAAGTAATTTCAATTATACAACTTTCAACTGCCTTGTTATTAAGTAACTGCAAATATACAACTTTCAACTGCCTTGTTATTAAGTAATTTCAATTATACAACTTTCAACTGCCTTGTTATTAAGTAATTTAATTATACAACTTTCAACCGCCTTGTTATTAAGTAATTTAATTATACAACTTTCAACTGCCTTGTTATTAAGTAATTTAATTATACAACTTTCAACTGCCTTGTCATTAAGTAATTTCAATTATACAACTTTCAACTGCCTTGTTATTAAGTAATTTCAATTATACAACTTTCAACTGCCTTGTTATTAAGTAATTTAATTATATAACTTTCAACTGCCTTGTTATTAAGTAATTAGACTTCCATAGAATAGTGTCACCGCTAATTTTATCTACTATTTTTTCATATCCTCTGAGACAATGTCGCACCCTATATATTTCTGTTTATCTAAACGTATTGAATTGTTGGATTCGTAAGCTTTGGTTACTAGTATTGTATTTTCAATTCAATGGATTGCTGAACTAGAGAAACAAGTCTTTAACGTTTAATTTTTTAACATTAATTTGTGCCTAACCTAATCTATGAGATCTATCAAATCAATCGTTCAGCCTAGTGCTTCATTATGGTGTTGTTGTTTTTACATAGTATATGGAACTAAGATTGATTGACATATATGACTGAATGTGAGTTATTTATAACTAGCTAAGCCGATGGCTTTGTATTGTTTGATTGTTGTAAATTACAAAGCTACACAATGGCTTATTTTTTGCTGTGGCCCCCGCCGGTATCGAAACCCCATCTTTAGCGTTAGAAGCCCACCGACTTACTCCTTCTTTGGTATTTTATCTGCACTATAACTAGAAAATGGGCAAGTTCAGGTTTATCATTCACATGTTATAGGCATCAGGTGGAAATAAAAGATATTTGAGATCAAACGGCGAAGGAATGGGAGGAGTCACAGGACGTATCGTCACTTGAATAAAGTAAGTAATTAAACCATTAACGGCCAATTGCCTTCCCTGTGTTCTCGTTGCAAAATACTTTGAAAACTGCATAATAAAAACCCAAAGATAAACACGTTAATTCTTTCAAAAACGTTACTCTCCCACGTTAAACGTTTAATTTTGCTAAAAACTGGCTAGTAATTTTCAGATGTTTGTTCGAATTAAGTAAAGTGGATTACATTTTATCAGTCATACTGACAAATTCCTATTGTGCTACCTCTGCTGAACAGCGGTAAGTCTCCGGACTTATAACGTTAAAATCCGAAGTTCGATTCCCCGCGGTGACACACCAGATAAACCGATGTAGCTCTGCTCTTAAACAAACAAAATATTTCGAGCAACGAAAAACACTTATTGGTAATTTATGAATTGGAAACAAACATACTTTGGAGTTTGATATGTTACTAATAAGAATACTTTGCAAAAATTAATTTTGGTTTTAATAAGTAACAAGACTCATCTAAATTCAATTCAGAATTTTGTTTGTTGCGAAAAATGTATATGGAAAGATCTGGAATTCAGTGTCAGGCTCTGAAGAAGAGACATTTTTATGAAACAGTCTTATGATATTGATGATTCTTGCATATGAGGTTGAAGTCTTCCTTCTGTGCATTTAAGGCGTCACCCATCTTTATTCCTTCTTTTCTTTTGCTACAATCTCAGCCTTTTCTTGAAGATTGGGTGTAAAGTTGGCAACATGCCAGATTTCAGGGATTCAGTAGTAGCAATACCGACATCTCGTACTGCGTCAAACTGTCACGTAAACTACTGCTGATTGGTCAAAATCACGATCACGTTCATAATATCTCCGTCTGTATGGGGAAGGCGTAAGGGTGGGACGTCTGATGGAATGCACAGAGCAAGGAGGGGCGAAAGTCGGAACTGCAGTGCTAAGATGCCAAAATATGTTTGAGAAAAAGATTCCAAATGAACAAGAAAAAAACGCCGTCCAATAATTGAAAGTGATTAATATGGTCACTAAGATAATTCAAAGATAGTAGACAACCCCATATTCTCAGTTCATTTTATTTTGTGGGTAATTCTTTATTTCCGTTAAAACTGTCAGCTTTTTCTAAAAATACACATCAATTTTATAATGTCAGAGATCAAGTTTATGTATGCATAGCAGAAAACAGCTTGATTCTGATAGAATAATTCTTTATAAGATATTTTGAAAGTTTTCTTCCGTAAGAAACGCGCAGTCGCATATGTATCAAAGGAAATATTTTAAAGATGGCCGAAGGAAATATTATGTTGATAGTTAGGCATCATCTCTAAAACCTGGTGCCGAAGAATCCAATTTTAGATAGCTCAATATTGTCTGTTATTAAGTTTATAAACGTGAACAACTTATCAAACCTATTTTAAAAGAGGCCTAACAGACTTACTAAAACACTATAACGGAACGCACAAGACAAACATATTAATGAGCCCAAATTGAGCATATTAAAGTCAAAGTAAGGTGGAGACAGCTAAAAAAATTCACAATGAGCATGTGTTTTCTTTGACATGTCTCAAAGAGATTTAGCGGTAAATTCACGGACTTCCAACGGTAAAATCCGGGATTCGATTCCCCCAAGCGGTCAGAGCTTTGCAGTAAAATGAAGAAACAAATAATCTGACATAGGAAATTTTCTAGTCCACATACCAGTGTTAATAAACAAGGTAAAATTATAGTACCTTACAATAGTGTTAATATGTGATACTATCCTTGGCACCTTGGAGTCGACTTTAAAGTTTTATTTTCGTATTGATTTTACTATTCATGCCCTAAATTACCTTGTTACTCATGTTTAACTCTTTATAAACGAAAGCCCCATTTCTTTAGAGATCAGTTTAATGTCATTGGATTTCAATAACAATAGTTACACATTATAAAGTTGTTTGTTACCGTGAATATTGTTACTGAAAAAGTGGGAAAAAGTCGAGGCATTTTAGTATTGTTGGTAAGAATACTTATCGATAATTCGTTTAGATGATTATGAAGTTTTCTAATTGTAAACTTCTGCATGTTTCACTTTACTGTTGATAGTAAACTTCTGCATGTTTCACTTTACTGTTGATGGTAAACTTCTGCATGTTTTACTTTACTTTTGCTGGTAAACTTCTGCATGTTTCACTTTACTGTTGATGGTAAACTTCTGCATGTTTTACTTTACTGTTGATGGTAAACTTCTGTATGTTTTACATTACTGTTGATGGTAAACTTCTGCATGTTTCACTTTACTGTTGATGGTAAACTTCTGCATGTTTTACTTTATTTTTGATGGTAAACTTCTGCATGTTTTACATTACTGTTGATGGTAAACTTCTGCATGTTTACTTTACTGTTAATGCTATATTTTCTGCTTTCGTTTGGTAAAGTACTTTCAGAATTAGCAGTTTTTTTAGTGTCTGTTTATACGGCTTTTATATTAACCGATACAAATAACATTTCCTCACAATTAATTAATTTGAATTTAAAATCTTTCCTATGTCAGGGGGATCTCACTGGGAGGCTACAATCTTCTGCTGACTAGCAAGTAATATAATTTAAGAACATATCTGACTAAAAGAGGCTTAAGGTACTATTATGAATGCTTTTCCAAACATTGAAAACAATGTTATACGAATAACTAGGACAGAACAACTTAAATATATAATCATTAGAGAATTTAATTACTGCTGGTCATAAGTAGATAAGGATCAGGCAAGACATATTGCCTTAAAGGTACCTCATGAGCCTAACCCTACTACAACTAAACACACTTAGCGAAATAGCAGTATTACAAAGATTACAGCGCGTGCTTGTGTGCGTGTATCGTGCAAATGACGATGTCACTACCAGGGTATGAAAAATTAGAAATGTATTAAGCACAATACAAGCTTTGAATAAATCAATATTGAAGTAGTGTCTAGACAGGACTCTGTTAAGAAATAAGTCAATCTGTATATTAAACAATATTTCAAGGAAGCAAAGTTTTTAGAATCAAAACCACAAAATAATAACAATAGTCGTTTATTATGCATACATCCTTGTCCACTCCCCCTTGCATGCATACATCCTTGTCCACTCCCCCTACAGTCTTGGTGCTAGCGGGACCAAACTTGGCAGGAAAACTCGGGATGGTCTGAGAGTGGCTCTATTTACATGGTTTATACTTTCCTATCAATGGGGATGGCGTGTAATTTGGTTTAATAACAGGTTTCGAATCTATGATCAATTTTTTGTTCCTGTCCCCCCCCTCGAGATACCAGGGGCGCTACTTTTTAAGTTGTGTCGATATAACCCATTCCCAAGTCAGCGAAACCAAACTTGGTACACGATTTCACGTACTACGAGAGGGCCTCTTAAGCTTTTGTTAAAGGTACGGAGTACCCCCCTTGGGGTAGCTATGGAAATAGTTAGAAATAACGTAGGAGCTTAAATGATACATTTGAGCTTTTGTGAGACATGAGGGGGGTATTCATAATTAGAAATATCAAGCGAAAACTTGCAGTATTTTTTAATAAGTCAAACATCTTGCGTATCACAGTTTCACAAATGTAATTTTTGAGTTAAAAATAAGAAAATAACTATTTATATGCTTACAATGAGTTAGTTAACTTACAGGGACCGAAGTAATACGATGTAGAATATAACTATTTAAATACTTGTAATGAGATAGTTAACTTACAGGGACCGAAGTAATACGATGTAGAATATAACTATTTATATACTTGTAATTAGTTAGTTGTCTTACAGGGACCGAAGTAATACGATGTAGAATATAACTATTTAAATACTTGTAATGAGTTAGTTATCTTACAGGGACCGAAGTAATACGATGTAGAATATAACTATTTAAATACTTGTAATGAGTTAGTTATCTTACAGGGACCAGTTATATTCTACATCGTATTATTTCGGTCCCTGTAAGATAACTAACTCATTGTAAGTATTTAAATAGTTATATTCTACATCGTATTACTTCATTTAAATACTTGTAATGAGTTAGTTATCTTACAGGGACCGAAGTAATACGATGTAGAATATAACTATTTATATACGAACAACATAACTGTTCATACACGGATACAAATAGGGCCATTTTAGAACATCTGTTAAGCCTTACTAGATCTATATTTGCTTTAATAAATATTACTGACATTTTTGTCTTTAACAGATTTATCTAAATTATTAGGTTAAACACCTTGAAACTAGATATCTGTAGGGTAAACACCTTGAAACTAGATATCTGTAGAGTAAACACCTTGAAACTAGACATCTGTAGGGTAAACACCTTGAAACTAGATATCTGTAGGGTAAACACCTTGAAACTAGATATCTGTAGGGTAAACACCTTGAAACTAGATATCTGTAGGGTAAACACCTTGAAACTAGATATCTGATTGATTTTTACTTGCTATTCCACAAGATGATTTTCATTTGCTAAGGGAAGCCACCGATAAGGAGAAGATTGATAGAGGTATGCCAATAGAAAGCGCATTTCGTTATAACAATGATAAATAAAACAAAGCAGTCCACATGTCTGAGCTTTTAATGTTGTTCCTTAACCCTGTTTCCGTATTTCTAATTTCAATAGAAACAAACGACACCAGTATAACAACTGCACTGCTCTTCAGCCACTGATGCTTTTCTCCATCTATTAGCGACAAACTACACTTAGAGAGGAATAAGACTGTGTGCAACAAAACTAAGCTAATCTTGTTTTCTTGCAAATCCTTGCCGATTAGGATTTAGTTATTATAGTATTATCTGATTCCCGCTCTTTAAATGTATTCACCTCGTAAATTAATTGATTAATTGTTGCCACTGCTCTGATATGCAAATATAATAATGAAATATGTTTTTATAACCGTATTATTGTAAGAATTAAATTAAAACTATTAGAAAACGAACCACTATGAAACGTTTTCCAATTTGTCTCCAAACAAAGACTAAGCCTTAATATAGGAAACTGGAGTGATGACGATAATTGAATCCGAGACAAATTAAATGTCAATAAAATAATCTATTTTCTAGTTTGAACTTTTAAGGTTTCCATAGTTACAAAAGTTCTGAAGTTCAAAAGGGGATTGCTTTGTTAATAAGTCCGAAAATTAGTTTATTAATTTACATTATTACCACCTCAAGGTGTCAGTAACAGTGTTACTTTTCAACTTTTAGATGACATCGTTATTATCCCTAAAACTTTACTAAACACCTTAGAACTGCCTTGATTTTACACTACTATTGTGAATTCTAGGTCTATCTCTACCTTATCACTTACTATTAATTAAGGAACTTCAAGAAATCTTTATGAATTAAACTCTAACTCTGCGTAATTACATTATTTTGTATTACGTCACTCAAAAATATTACCTCAACAAAATTTCACCAAGGCCTCATTCCTCATTTAACCTAACTTGCTCCCAAGTAACTCTAAAGTGAGGTACTCGAAGTTCTGAGTGGAAAATAACGTTAGCTTTATCAAAACAAATAACATGACGTAGTATAATAATACGTATTCTAATTTATATTTATTAAAAAACTCCAAATTGTTACACAATATTATAAATTTGCTGTAAAATCCTTAAATATTGTTTTATTATGAACAACTAACAGATTATTAAGGACATTTTTTTTCTCACGGCTGCTGAAGAAACACTAATATAATAAGGCACACATCACTTTTTTAGATCTTCCATATTTTCCCGATAAATAAAAGAACAAAACAATTTGAATTTCTTAAAATTTTTTCCCCGCTTCAGTTACAGTATTCCAAAATTAGTTCCATAAAAAAACATTTTACGTAACTGTAACATATCAAGTAGTAAAGTTACGATTAATAGGGTTTAGTTGAAATGTGGCCCGACTTTTTATTGGGTATACTTTCTAATAAAGTGGCCAAGAGATCACAATTATACGGGTAAGACAACATCAAAATATTGTTGGTTCGGAAGTAACTTTCGTTGGAACAATCAGAAATCATTAAAATCTGTATGAGTCCATATTGTAATCAAACTTGTACTTACAGTTGTAATATAAATATTTTGCCAGTGGTTTTCAGCTTATAAAAACTACTTGTTATTTTATTTGTTTACTGAATCGAACCCTTGTTCATTTCGACATTTTAAGTAGATTTGTTCCTTTAGTTTCTGATAACAATAACATTAAATTCAGTCTGAGTTTATATCTATAATGTAATCACTTGTGGAGACAGATTTATGTTTACTGGTATACGTTTATTGTTAAAGTGTGGAGACAGGTAAACGTTTATTGTTAAAGTGTGAAGACAGGTAAACGTTTACTGTTAGATTGTGGAGACAGGTAAACGTTTACTGTTAGATTGTGGAGACAGGTAAACGTTTACTGTTAGATTGTGGAGACAGGTATACGTTTACTGTTAGATTGTGGAGACAGGTAAACGTTTACTGTTAGATTGTGGAGACAGGTAAACGTTTATTGTTAAAGTGTGGAGACAGGTATACGTTTACTGTTAGATTGTGGAGACAGGTAAACGTTTACTGTTAGATTGTGGAGACAGGTAAACGTTTACTGTTAGATTGTGGAGACAGGTATACGTTTACTGTTAGATTGTGGAGACAGGTAAACGTTTACTGTTAGATTGTGTAGACAGGTAAACGTTTACTGTTAGATTGTGGAGACAGGTATACGTTTACTGTTAGATTGTGGAGACAGGTATACGTTTACTGTTAGATTGTAATAAAATAATATTGTTATTGGGTTTCGGAGATTCATTTGACTGATTTATCTGGTATTTTTGTGTTTCCTTATTCTCTCTAGATAAGAGCGACAAAAATGTCCTGGTTTACTGCTAGGGTAATGTCTTGGTTTACTACAAGGGTAATGTCCTGGTTTACTGCTAGGGTAATATCTTGGTTTACTACAAGGGTAATGTCCTGGTTTACTGCTAGGGTAATGTCTTGGTTTACTACAAGGGTAATGTCTTGGTTTACTACTAGGGTAATGTCCTGGTTTACTACTAGGGTAATGTCGTGGTTTACTACCATGGTAATGTCCTGGTTTACTACTAGGGTAATGTCCTGATTTACTGCTAGGGTAATATCTTGGTTTACTGCTAGGGTAATATCTTGGTTTATTACCAGGGTAATGTCCTGGTTTACTGCTAGGGTAATATCTTGGTTTATTACCAGGGTAATGTCCTGGTTTACTACTAGGGTAATGTCGTGGTTTACTACCATGGTAATATCCTGGTTTACTACTAGGGTAATGTCCTGGTTTACTGCTAGGGTAATATCTTGGTTTATTACCAGGGTAATGTCCTGGTTTACTACTAGGATAATGTCTTGGTTTACTGCTAGGGTAATGTCTTGGTTTATTACCAGGGTAATGTCCTGGTTTACTACTAGGGTAATGTCCTGGTTTACTATTAGGGTAATGTCCTGGTTTACTATTAGGGTATTGTCCTGGTTGACTACTAGGGTAATGCGTCCTAACCCCTGGTAGTATTAGCTTGTATTAAAATCAGAAAGTACATTAGTAGTTACGTTATATTTAATGTTTATACAAACTCTCGTAAATGATGATGAGTTATGTATAGTGTTGTAGAACACGGTTTCTTATTGTTAAGGCCTAGCATGGAATGTTTGATGGTTAGAGCGTTCGACTCACAATCTGTGGGTCAAATTCCCTCACCGAACATGCTCGTCCTTACAGCCGTGGAGGCGTTATCATGTGACGGTCAATCTCAATATTCGTTGGTAAAGAGTAACCTAAGGTTTGACGGTGGATGGTGTTGACTAGCTACCTTCCCTCTAGTCCACCACTTCTACATTAGGGACGACGAGTGCAGATAGACCTCTAGTAGCTTTGCGCGAAATTCCAAAAACAAACAAACACCATTGCTAAAGGTGTATATAGGTAGTTTGTTCAATATAGGTAGCTTGTTCAAACTCCAAACTTATTATTTCTTTATAAATTTCAGATTAGTTAGTTTGCTAAGTGTTATGATATAATAGGTTTTACGTTAGGTTTGAGGCCTGTCATGGCCAGGTGGTTAGGGGCGTTTGACTCGCAATCTGAGGGTCACAGGTTCGAATCTGCGTCCCACAAAATATGCTTGCACTTTCAGACATGGGGGCATTATAATGTGACGGTCAATCCCACTATTCGATGGTAAAACGAGTAGCCCAAGTGTTGACGATTGATGGTGATACTAGCTGCCTTCCCTCTAGTTTTTCACTGCTAAGTTAGGGATGGCTAGCGCAGATAGCCCTCGGGTAGCTTTGCGCGAAATTCAATACAAACCAAGCTTTAGGTCTGCAATTTTAGGATGGTATATATTTTCTGGACTTTCACTGTGTTTGTATTAACGTTTTCCTGTTTAATTATCTATTATATTGTTTCTCGACCATATTTTTCCAGTCTGATTTATATTCAAAGTACACACTTGCATATTCATTTTGTTATATGACAGTGAAATATTCGACAGGTGTTGAGTAAGGTAAACATTTTTACAGGGGCTACTTTCCAACTTGCTATTAAAGAAGCGTATTGCATCTTCATTTACGTACTAAATACATCTCCAAGTCACACTCCACACAACTTGTGAGCATATATGAGAAAAAATGCTGATGTATAGCATAAGTTACCCATCAGTTTTTGTTCACGTAGGTAGGATTTTATTTATATTGACTCCGTTGGAAGTCTCTCTTTACGTAGGACTAACTTAAGGTGTCCTTTCAATCTCGCATGGCTGTCCAAAGCAGGATATTAAAACCGCGCGGTTAATCTGCTTCAAATCCTACCGACTTTATTGTAGTTTACTCCTTATTGATCTTTCAAGGCTTTCATTCTTCAAATAGCCTCAGCTTAGCAAGAGATTCATTTCCCATACCTTTTACGCCTGCGCAAATTCTTCTCTGTTAATGCATGGCAAAAACGTTCTCACTGTAGTGCTCTTCAAGCTTTTTTTTTTTTCAAACTTAAGAGTTTGAAAAGCAGTAAAGAGCTGCGTGAAGTTCGTGAATTACTCCACTGACAAAACAGTCTGTGATTAACCTGAAGGACTTGCGATTCTGTGGAGCACGCGGCTGACGAAACAGAAATCCTTCAAATTGATTGGAAGAACGGAAAGTTCTCAATACACTTAAGCTCGTTCAGTCGTCGTTCCAAAATGAATGTTTGGGCAAGGCATTCAAAAGATACAGTGTCCGAGCCTGAATTAAACAAGACGTTTGTCAACAGCAATAAAGCTTACGACTGACTTTGGAATTTTAGTTAACAGACGATAAAATTTGCTTTAGCAAAGAGTCAAATCAAGTATATTAAGGAGTAACTTTCCACGTTTATAGATATCTATATAGTGTGTATATGTTTTGTAAGAAGATACATAAGAATATTATAGTTTTTCGTTCTTACAGTAATCATACTAGGTCAATAATGATTACGATTTGCAATGGGATCATCCAGCTAATTCCAATAGGATATTAAAATGACAGAAACTCATTGACAACAATGAGTACTTTGAGGGGGGGAGTGTTAGCAGAGACTATGGGGAGGGGGGATGTGGGTAGAAACCAGCATATCTTCTTTTATTCATATTCAATCAGTCTTATAAACACTTTTACAATCTAAAACTAAACAGGGAATTATTGCGTATGAACACTTAATAGCCTGTCACAATTATGTTTTTTATTGTAAAAACCTACAAGTTTCTGTCCGCCATTAATCGTAAGGTTGATTTTTTTTTCCTAACTTGCAACAAGTAAGGTGTGAAATGAGACGTGTTTTATTAGCTGTGGAAATTTGTTTAAGACTAAGAAAAAGGGTACTTTTGAGGCATAAGAGTAGGAAAGCAGGGGTTTGAACTTACCAACCCACCCCCTATGTTCATCATCGAGCCGTATTTTGACAAAACACTTTTACTGTAAAACAACTGGCTCATATTTTTACATTTTAACCAATAGAAAAGACACATTTAGTATCAAAATTTACATAACACTTAGTTACACATTTAGTATCAAAAATTTACATATCACTCAGTTACACATTTAGTATCAAAATTTACATATCACTTAGTAACACATTTAGTATCAAAATTTACATAACACTTAGTTACACATTTAGTATCAAAATTTACATATCACTTAGTTACACATTTAGTATCAAAATTTACATATCACTTAGTTACACATTTAGTATCAAAATTTACATATCACTTAGTAA
>NW_013670216.1:22301-27347 GCF_000517525.1 Limulus polyphemus
CACATTTTGCCACACAGGTTTCGTTTTCTGCGTCATCAGTAATTGTTTTGTTAAACATTTTTTTTCTTTCTTTGTGTTTTATACTAATATGTTCCTCTGATGTATACAATGTGTTATTGCTCCAAACCAAGCCCTCTAGGTTTGGACGACCTAACACGGTCATTAGAACTACAGCAGTGAATTCTCTCTTCCTACAAATGTTTATACACGTTAACATTCGAAAGTAGAGGTAAGTAATGTTGAAGTGAATAAAAATAGGCCTAAAGAGAATAAGCTTTAAAAATCTTAACGTTGTCTCATTAATATTTCGTATTGTTTTCTTAATTTTATAAGCTAAATCCAATAAAAAAAAACTATCTTAAAGTGAACGTCAAGACAACGCTTCACATGGAACAAAAGATGTAAAGTCGTGCCAAGCTTACGTCAAGATATGTCTCGTGCATGGTGTGTTGTAGACACCAGTTTCGCCTGGCCGAAACTCTCCTGGTAAGCTCTAAATAATACACAAAAAAATGTTGAGGATTTTTTTTTCTCAAAAATTGTTGAATTCGATTTACTAACTAATAGGATTTTCACACACACACACACACGAAAAGCTGTTATTGATCATATAATGATAATTTTATGAACGCGATTCTTCATTCTATGAAAAGTACCCAAAATTCCCTGCGGAATTTTATTCCTAATGGGCTCAGCAATAGAGGCAGACTCATTTAACGCTCAACAATTCCCACGTGACAAACCAGCCTTCTAGGGCGTATCTCATAAATATATGTTGTAGACTTGTTCGATCAATACTTGAGAACCCCATGTTAATGTAGGGTACAGTATATTAATATGTCTCCATACTAACCCATTGGCGGGGCCTTTATTTTACGGGTATTCACTGCTTCCCGGGCAACAGTGCAACCACCATTAAAACTGACTGCTTTAGCGACTCTGCGTGAATTGACACGGAAAGCAGACGAGACGATAACTGTTATGCCTGTACGTAGATCTCAACAAACCGCCAGTTCAACGAACAGGATTTAAAAGTTACTGACACGTTAGACTGTAATCAGGAGTGAAGAATTAGGATTTGATAAAAACATGTAATTAATGGTGTAGAAAGGTTATAATTATCAGACGTTAAACTGTGTTATATTTGTGGGTTTACCATAAGAAGCAGTCTTAGTTTGGGTAAGATATGTTAAAGGTAAATTCGTGAACAGTTGTCAAATGTTTTTCTAGATACGTTTAGGCTTAATCAGATACATACTTCACTTCACTTCATTCCAAACTATCGACTCGGTTAAAAGGTTAACGTGACAACACAATCTATATGCATCTCACAATTGCTGTCATAGCAACGTTTCCAGATAGTAAACATCTGACAATGGTTATCTTGGCACAAATAAAACAAAACTTTACAAACTTCAACAGTCTGTGTTAGGCCTTAAGAAGGCCTGTAGCTTAAAACGTCACACAAATAAAACACTTTTTTACCTATAATTATCATCTTTTTATTTGGGCTTCTTATTAATTACATAGCGGTTCTATCTAACTTTATAATTGTGAACAGGTATCTTGGCAGCAACGTCAATTTATGAATATATATATTGTTAACATAAATCACCTTAGCAACACTTCCGAACTCTGATTGGATTAAAAAGTTGTCACGGAAACAGCTTTAGATTATTTCAACTACTGAATTATAAATCCGTAGTTTCATTTGATAACTGTTCTTATTAAGTTAACTGGTTAATAGGAGTTAGAAATTAGGTTATCGTTTCTTGTCAAATGGTTGAATTTGAAATTGTTAAGCTAAAGCTTGTCAAGGAAAGATATAAATGGTATAACTGTTCTCTTAAATATTTACAAACAACACCTGAATGGCCAAAGACTATTTTTTATGTTTTATAGCATTAATATAGCATTTTATGTATCATTTTGAGAGTTAACCAAACAAGTCTTGTTCCACGTACTTTGACAGATGTAACTTTAGTTACAAAGTAACATGCCACAGACAAACAACGAAATATGTAAATGTATCTTGATCGCATGTTCCAGGAATTTTCCTAATCTATTATAATAATACTCAATTTTATCTGCCCTGAAAATGTTCGTGCATTTTATTTAAACAGATGCAAACAAATGCCAGATGTAAGTATACTTTAGTAGGCATCTTGTACAACATATTAAAACCTGATCAAAAATTTTTAAAAGGTCTAACGTTAGTTCGTAGAATATTATTATAAGTTTATTTATTTATAGTATTAAGTACAGTATATTTGAGCCCTAACTAAATTAAAGCAAAAGATGTACATAAGTTACAGTGGTAGTTCATCTCTTTATCGAATATAGGCCGTACTTAATAAAGGCTTAACTAATGTTAGGCCTAAGACAAGTGAACTGACAGATTCTGGTGTCTGAGATTAGAATTGTTTTGAATTAATTGTTCTAGAAATTCTGTATTTAAAGAAGTAAATATAAAGATAAGATACTAATTTGACTCCAAATGTATTGTGGGTATCTGATAGTACACAAATATTACTTCCAATCTTTGTGTTAGTAAAAGATGAGAAAGTTATCTTATTAATTCTGTATACGAGGGTATTTTCCAATGTCTATTGTTTCAAACGATAATATATGACGCATTCATACGTGCACGACTAATTTTATATCTGAAACAATAGATTTTGAGCAACTCTATACATGGATTGAAAATATTTTTTAACCAACGGAATTATTTTATACAAGAATCAAAGATTGAGTTAAGCAGTTCTAGGATAAAAACACATCACTCCGATGTTGCCCGTAAATGGACTTAATGGAACATGGCTCGTTATTCTGACTCAGTCGATGATGTTACAGACAGGTTTCCGAGCCCGGGAACTGCCAAGAACAAAGAGACGTGGTTCCGTTATCAAATAGAAGTGCTCGCTTTTGTACGCTTGGCTATCATGTATCTGTTTCAACCAGAACTCGCATGAGTACAGAATAGGGGGGTCACTCTAGTTTTGGGAACTTCCTTCCTCTTTTGTCGATAACAACAATGAGATTCAATTAGGATTAATTTACCGTCTGTGAAAGAAACGTTGTTACAAAATCTCTATCCTTCCTTAGTCCCGAGAAAGGGGCTTTATGTTCGTATCAATCTCGTGTATGGATGTGTTCTACATCGCGCACGGTCGCTGCACAAACGCAGGGTAAACTGATCTAATTTACTCTTATTTCATCTAGCTATAACTGTAATGGCAAGGATTTATAGAGGTACTGAGTACATTGCAATGCTTTACACAAAGGTAAGTGAAACCGCAAGCGTATAGCCTTCGAAGTTCTATCCAGACGAAACCAAATAAGACCTAACTACGAAACCAAATAAGGCCTCACTATCTTTTTTTTTGTTTCTTTATTGTTATTAAAGTTATTATTATTTATTTACATTGTACAAAAATATGAACCTAATGAAATCGAAAGGAAAAAATCATTGTTGTCAGTGTGGGATAATGTAAGATAATAAAATCGAATATTTCAGTCAGTACATTAAGAAATAACAAAAACAAGTTATCCATCTCGTGGGAATTCTATGAACTTCAGCCGTACTTAACTGGAAAACATGGCAGTATTTCTATTCGCTTTTCTTTCAACTGTTCTGATTAAGACGAACAGAAACAAACCGGAACACCAAGGTGTAGTATACTGGACTAATATTGTCAGGATTCCAGTTATCTATTGCTGCGAATAAAGTTTCTTAATTAACTTTTTGCCGTGAATAATGTGTAACACGTGGAAATATTGTTGTTCTTGTGTAACTCTTGGATAGGCTATTGTTCTTTTGAAACACTTAGGAAGTCGACTGTTCCAACAAAACAACGGAAACATCGTTTTTCTTGCAGGGCATTGGAAATATTGTTGTTCTTGTGTAACTCTTGGATAGGCTATTGTTCTTTTGAAACACTTAGGAAGTCGACTGTTCCAACAAAACAACGGAAACATCGTTTTTCTTGCAGGGCATTGGAAATATTGTTGTGTTTTTGTAACGCTTAGAAACTTGATTGTTCTTACGGAATACTTTGAAAGATTATTTTCTTTGTGTAACGCAGTATACCGTGTAAAGACTAAGAGGCAGCATTGGTTGCCCTGGATTCCTTATACTTTCTCTCCCATATAAATATGACCACAATTATTTGTTGTTTTCTTAGTGCAAATCTACACAATGAGCTCTCTTCACCCTTCAAATTCGATGACGAGGAACCCACTTTGAGACTAATAATGGTTGGAGACGGCTGTTCACTCTGTTCCCCGCAGGGATTCGAACCTCGGATTTTAGCGTTGCTAAGTCCATAAACTTGCTGCTTACCCACCGGAAAACGAATAATTTACTCAATCAAAGTTATTATCAACATTGATTCTTCTGCAATAATATCTTCGCTATTATTATTTTTTCCTCTTTACTTATTTCATATTAGAAGCTACGTGACGGATAACATGAATTCAGTGCATGTGAGGTCCAGTTCAATCTACACTTTGACCAACGTGTGTTATTGGGTTATACTAGTCCCTTGAACTTAGACTTGAAGATTAAACAATTTTCGGAGTACTAAGTATATTTATTCCAAAATTAGTATATTGATTAAAATCTAAAACAAGTGGATAAGCTCTGAATTCAGAACAACAACCCAGCATATCTAACTTTATGACGCGAGCTATGGAATTACAATTTTTCTTATGTAACAGTTAGAAATATTGTTGTTCTTGTGTAACACTTGGAAACATTGTTGTTCTTGTGCAACACTTAGAAAGATTGTTGTTCTTGTGCAACACTTAGAAAGATTGTTGTTCTTGTGCAACACTTAGAAAAATTGTTGTTCTTGTGTAACACTTGGAAACATTGTTGTTCTTGTGCAACCCTTAGAAAATTGTTGTTGTTGTGTAACACTTAGAAAGTTGGCTGTTCTTGTGCAACACTTAGAAACATTGTTGTTCTTGTGCAACACTCAGAAAGTTGGCTGTTCTTGTGCAACACTCAGAAAGTTGGCTGTTCATGTGCAACACTCAGAAAGT
>NW_013670216.1:28305-32116 GCF_000517525.1 Limulus polyphemus
AACATTGTTGTTCTTGTGCAACACTTAGAAACATTGTTGTTCTTGTGCAACACTTAGAAAGATTGTTGTTCTTGTGCAACACTTAGAAACATTGTTGTTCTTGTGCAACACTTAGAAAGATTGTTGTTCTTGCGCAACACTTAGAAAGATTGTTGTTCTTGTGCAACACTTAGAAACATTGTTGTTCTTGCGCAACACTTAGAAAGTTGGCTGTTCTTGTGCAACACTTGGAAAGATTGTTGTTCTTGTGCAACACTTATAAAGATTGTTGTTGTTGTGTAACACTTAGAAAGTTGGCTGTTCTTGTGCAACACTTAGAAAGTTGGCTGTTCCTACAGAACACTGGAAAGTTTATTGTTTATGTATAATACTTGGAAAGACTGTTGTTTTGGCAGGATACTGAAGTATTGTAGTTATCTGTTTTATGTTTTACTCCATTTACTCGCTACATTATTTAAATTCGGACTCTCTTGATGTATTTTACACTAATTTAAGAGGTTTTAAACCCGTGAATCTTATACACATAGCTGCTAGTGTATTTTCCCACCATTAAAACCAAAAGCCTTATTTTATCAGCTGGTTAGTTGGTGATTCAAAATTCATCCAAAATACGGAGAGCTATAGACTGTAGCTCTCTGTTGTTTGCGTTATATTGTTCGATAATAGAAGGGTTTTATAATTAGTACATTTTGGTTTTTCAATATGATTTCTGTTTGTTTAAAATATGTTTGAAAATGATAAGTGACACTACTTATACAGTTTTGAATGAAGTTTTAAAACCACTTGTTTAATTCAACAAAATATTTTCCTCCAATGTCTTACACATGTATCGGTACATGTGTAAGATGACACGAACACTCACACCGATACATGTGTAAGACGACACGAACACTCAGACCGATACAAGTGTAAGACGACACGAACACTAACACCGATACATGTGTAAGACGACACTCACACCGATACATGTGTAAGACGACACGAACACTTACGCCGATACATGTTTAAGACTACACGAACACTCACACCGATACATGTTTAAGACGACGCGAACACCGATACATGTGTAAGACGACACGAACACTTACGCCGATACGTGTATAAGACGACACGAACATCGGTGTGAGTGTTTCATGTCGTCTTACATATGTATCGGTGTTCATGTCGTCTTACACATGTATCGGTGTTCGTGTCGTCTTACACTTGTTTCGGTGTGAGTGTTCGTGTCGTCTTACTCTTGTATTGTATGTTCGTGTCGTCGACCCAAAAACACAAATTCGTGTTAACAGACGTCGCATAGTGACGAAACTAGATGTCTTAATGCAGTGAAGTTCTGTAGTTTGAACATTTAAATCAATATGCAACAGTTTTGTTTCGTAGAGTTATATAAAAAAATATCCATAGTTTTGTGCTATAAACTCGTAGAATTATTTGAGCTGTAACGTTGTATCTGAAGTCAAGTTGTTAAATAGATTGCAGAGTTTATCACAAGAGGAATCAAAATATCTATGTTGTATTAAAAAATACATTATGACCGTTATTTACTTACCACAGACTTTGTTAACACGATCTAATTACAACTAAAAAAAAAGTTAGTTTTCACTTCACTGAACATGATGTAAGACCATTTTCAATCAGGCATGTGTCCCTTCAATTATTGAAACTGACATATACGTGGCCAGTGGACCGTGTTATCCAATCTACTAATTCTAATGAGCCTAAGTTATATTAATGTAACAGCCCAGCATTCTCGATTTACTGTTTATCATTTCTCGTCCTTTTGGCGGGAAGGACTATACTGTAAAGTAATAAGTATTCGTTATACTTTTTTTATATCTAATTTGTTATTAAACACAGAGATATACAATAGGTTACCGGTGCTCTGACCGTCGCTGATATCGAAATCTAATTTTTAATATTATAAGCCCCCAGACTTACCGCTGAGACAGGGGGTGGGGGCTACATATTTTATTAAGAACGTACTGTGATATAACATATAAAGTGTATGTAATCACGCTTTATGTAAACTACGGTATCAAGATATCTATCACAGATACAAGTACAAGTAGCATGTGTACAAAAAATAACAAAACAACCTGATCTTACGTCCAATCTATCTTCGTTATTTCTTTTCAAAGAAGCTCCTCAACAGTTTCACGATTGTTTTGTTTTATTCCTTTCTTAGGGGCCACGTGTGAATCATGGTAAATCTAAGGGTCAGTAACACTAAAACTCTGGTTTCGATACCCGTAGTTGGCATAGCTTGTTTGTTTATAATTAAGCACAAAGCTGCACAATGGGCTATCTGTGCTCTGCCCACCACGGGTATCGAAACCCAGATTCTAGCGTTGTAAATCCGTAGACATACCTCTGTGCCACTGGGGGGGGGGCAGTTGGCATAGCACAGATATTGCATTGTAAAGCTTTGTGCTTAACAACAAACAAGCAAACAAACCTTTGTTAGGAATATGAACCAAATATCATGCCGTTTTGGGGGAGGGTGTAAATGGTTTACTTGCATCTAAGTCCTCGTATTATAAAAAGAGACCTCTGACCTCTGGTAGAGGGTCTCTGAAATCCATTTTCTCTGACCTCCTACCAGACAAAACATCATGAATGTTATTCATTCTGAAAACGAGTCTTCAGAAGATAAATAATCTGTGAGTTGTCGTGATGATTAGTCTTAGTCAACATTAGTCTTGAGATATGAAATTTTGATCTTAATTAGCGATTTTAAATAGCATAATCTTAACGGTATTTTCGACTCTATTGCTGGTTTTGGTTTGAAGTGTTAGAAGTAATTATAAAAACGTCGAGAAAAATTGTATAAAAGACAAGTATACTAAGGGGATGTAGAAATAAAAGTATTTGGCTACAAAGTACATTTCATGCAAAATTCGCGAAAAAGACTCCACGTTTCTGTAGGGGGGGGGGGTGTATGCAAGAGTTAGAAGAGAGTAGATGAAGCTGGCATTGTTGATAATAGAAGAGTTCGAGATAGATAACCGACAAGATACATACATCAGCACGAGGTAGTCTCAATGGACATGCAGCTTTTTGGAAACCTCTGCTGAGAATAGGTAACCAAACCATGAGATTAGATAGGCATCAGACCACAAACGGCGAAATGAGCTAAGTTGGAGACCCGTAATCTTTAAATATTAATCCAAGTTCGGATTGTTCGACAACGACCAACTACAAATGTTGAAGAGGAAAGTGATATCGTAGTGAAAGTAAAACATTTACAACTGCCAAGTACAGGAAGAGTCTGAGCTACCATTTTATCTTTCAAGAACACGAGTCATCTGTCAGGATTCTTTCGTCTTTCACCAGATTAAATAAAGTCTCCCTCCAAATAATTTAGATGCATGACGCCCCTGTAAGTTGTTGCTAAGAGACATGTCAAAGAGGCTTGATGAAACAGTTACAGCTTTAGCCTGCTCAGAGTCCCGATATGAACGTTATTGAGGTTGTATGGATGTATGTAAAAACTGGAGTATCAGAAAGTAAACTGTGTGTGTGTGTGTGTGTGAGCAGGGAGGGTAATATAAGACACTTCGAACAATGTTTCAAAATCGTATATCGTTAAACTGTATGTCAGTATGAAAACAAGAACCACATACAAAATTCTGGTACATTATACGCTTTGTTCGTTTTGTTTTTATTTTCTCTGATAATGTTTAGTATAATTAATGAATTCTCGATCTAGTTGCCATTTTTACTTGTTTCTGACTCATGTATGTGTTTCCATTATTATTTCCATTACTCTTGTTTGTTTGCTTTTGTAATTAAGCACAAAGCTACACAATGG
>NW_013670216.1:33116-47006 GCF_000517525.1 Limulus polyphemus
ACTGTTACCATAATATATATATATATATATAATTAGGTTGGTTATACTGTTACTGTAATATATATATATATATATAGTTAGGTCAGTTGTAATGTTACCGTAGGTTAAATATTATTGTATTTTGAATGAAACTTCTTAGCTTTCTGACTAAATTCCAAGTATACTTTTTACAATGTTTTGCCCATGTTTTAGCTAAACTAATATTTTCCCCACTACAAACTGCGAAGTTCGCAAATGAGATTACATTAATAACATTCGATACACAACGTGAGATACATAGAGCTGAAACTAATGGGTTTTGCTCTATTTTGTATCAACAACTGGTTTAATTTTGTTTTGTAAGTATTTAAAGTAAATCATGGCCATAATGGTAACCACACAAATAAAACACGATACTTTAATTTGCTGTGGATCGTATAAAACAATGATATAGAAAAGTGTATACTGAATGGAAAATGTGAAACTTATTACAATAAGTTACGAGTGGGAGAAAAGAAAAGAAAGGTGCACAAGGTAAGACAAAACGAAAGGGGCACAAGGTAAGACAAAACGAAAAGTACACAAGGTAAGACGAAACGAAAGGTGCACAAGGTAAGACAAAACGAAAAGTACACAAGGTAAGACGAAACGAAAGGTGCACAAGGTAAGACAAAACGAAAAGTACACAAGGTAAGACGAAACGAAAGGTGCACAAGATAAGAAGAAACAAAAGGTGCACAAGGTAAGACGAAACGAAAGGTGCACAAGGTAAGAAGAAACGAAAGGTGCACAAGGTAAGAAGAAACAAAATGTACACAAGGTAAGAAGAAACGAAAGGCGTTTCTTCTTATCTTGTGCACCTTTCGTTTCGTCTTACCTTGTGCACCTTTCGTTTCTTCTTACCTTGTGCACCTTTCGTTTCGTCTTACCTTGTGCACCTTTCGTTTCGTCTTACCTTGTGCTACCTTTCGTTTCGTCTTACCTTGTGTACCTTTCGTTTCTTCTTACCTTGTGCAGTTTGTTGCTTAGCGACAGAGATGATGTTTTGTCGTCTCCTAATCAATAGAAAACTCATTTAACTTAACCGAAACCCTGTTTCCTAGAGACTAAAAGATATAAATTCTACTGTAAATGTGTCAAACACTCGATAAACCATTATTTATTAGCTGATAAGTTTTTTTTTAATGTATATGATTAAAATAATAAAACAACAGGTTTTATTTTTGTAGGTAACAGGGAAACTTGCTCTTGTTTTCATTCGTTGTTACGATGGGGTTCTCTCATTGTTAAGATGAATTTTCCTCACTGTTAAGGTGGATTTCCTTTATATTTAGGATCAATTTCCTTCATTGTAGGATGGGTTTTCCTTATTGTTAAGATGGATTTCCTTTATTTTTAGGATAGATTTTCTTCATTGTTAAGACAAATATCCCTTATTGTTAGGATGTAATTCTCTTTTATTAAAAGTTATCAAGTAAATACTTATTGTTGCTTTAATGTTTTTGTTTGTCTCGAATGTGCTATCCTTGTGCCCCTGGTCACTCAGTGATAAGTTCGAGGGCTTATAACGCTACAATTCGAGTATCGACACCCGCAATGGGCTGACCACAGATAGCCTATTGTATATATATATATTTGTGCTTAAGAACAAATAAACAAGCCATTCTTTTATAGATTTTTTTCTAATGTGGAACTTAAAGTTGCAGAATTGTTTGTCACCGTCTTCTAACTTGATAAAACTTTTGGGTTTTACGTACGTATATTTTACTTTGTACACATCTGGCAAGCACGAAGTATGTACGGTTCATGTTTCTGCTGTCAGAGATTATGTCAGAACTAAAGATGTAGAAAAGGAAATATTTGTTTCCATTTTTATTGTCTTACGTTTATTCGAATCTGCGTGACGGTATTTAGGGTTAAGGATCTGCTGTCATGTGTAATGTATGTTGAAATGCATCGTTATTAGAAGGACTAGTTATTAGGGTTAAGATCTTACCAACTCGGACGAGAAAATGGAGCGCAGATCTTTGAAAGAAAGCACCGAGTTATTGGAATACTACAACTGTTTCTAATTCAGGATATGAATGTGTAATAATAAGAAATCCACCAACATTCAATTCGGGAATAAATTGCTCAACGCAGAATGAACGTAGTCTGGAATAAGGTTTAAGTAATAATTTCTTGTTACTTTACCTTTCAGAAAGATAATAGACTATTACAACAAAAAGAGGTTTCATCAGGATTAACTAATGACACAGAACATTCAAGGTTGTAGGCTTGTTTTGATTTTCACCACAAACAAAACACATTCATTTGATGTAAAAGATGATCCATCTAATTTATTCATATTCTGCAAATTAATCTTTAGTTCAATTTTTTTTATGTTCTTTGCACTACTTAACTGGGATTTTCTATTCTTATGTTATTAGCCATTTCTGAATTGCGGAATTACCGTGGTAACCCAAGTTATATAGCTCTTGAACAGAGTTGAGTGAACAGAGATCGTTGTTGTAGGCTGACATTACGTTTCACACACACTTTTGACATTGTAGTCTTTTGTTTTACGTGTTGACACCACCTGGAAATACAGTCGCTGTTTTAAGATCTCGTGTCATTAAGGTTCCAACTAGGTGATCACCCACAATCATGCATCTTGGGAAATCTGATAGACTTTTTAGCTTGGCGTTTTTAGAACAACAATATTCGTTTACACCCCCAAATAAAATTATTTAATGTCTTATGAACTACCATACCGCTACATATCCACCTCTTAGAGTCATCAAAAGAACGTAGGGATAAAAAAGACGAGATATTTCAATTATTTTGTGATATCCAGTATTTCTGCAACATATTTTAAATATCTATTTTATAAAGAATACACTCACACAGATATTTAAAAAAAAATCTTTACAATACAAATTGTCTATAAGCTCAGACATGGCAGTAAATTCAGCTAAGGAACTGTTTGTTTGTTTTTTAAGCACAAAAAACTACACAATGGGCTATTTATGTTGGCTCTGTGCTTAATGACAAACACAAATTTTGTTTTTAAAGATAGAAATCGCTAACATCACAAAGTATCGAAATCTGAGTGCCTGTTTTAAAACATGATACTAAGTGCGGCATTTGCTTTTTTTCTTATTTCGTTTAGAAACGTTTATAAAAATTAGGTTTCTTCATATTCATCCTCAGAAAAAGAAATGATAAACTAGTAAGTAATTAAAGTTACATTTCAAAAACAGTAAAAACAAAAATCTTGATAGTTTTACGGAGTATTAGTACCTTTCGTTTCGTCTTACCTTGTGCACCTTTCGTTTCGTCTTACCTTGTGCACCTTTCGTTTCGTCCTACCTTGTGCACCTTTCGTTTTGTCTTACCTTGTGCACCTTTCGTTTCGTCTTACTTGTGTACCTTTCGTTTCTTCTTACCTTGTGCACCTTTTTTCTCCCCTTTGTTTTTTAAATGAAAACAGTTTGATAATAAAGCTCCACCCCACAAGAACTACCTTTATTATTACCACACTTACTACTTCTACTATAGACCCAAAGTACACTAACACCCAAAAATAGGACAATACACACACACACACAACTTGATAACATAAAACGGACATGGCCCTGAAAAGGAAAGTACTAACAGAAATACATCAACCCCATATCAAACCAGCCAACCAAAAAACCTGAACCATAGAAAAAAAGCTACAACAACCATACAGAAGGGAGGAAGAGGTCTACTTGAACCTGATCCTCCCAGGTCGATGACCTAAATCCCGATCCGGAGAAGAGAGAGAGAGAGAGAAAGGATACATTCAAGTCTCCTAAACTAGCCAAACTTCGTGTGATACTATTGGGATTACGGCCCAAAATATCATTAACAGGCAGGAAACCCAACTAATGGAACAACGTATTCCGCTCATTATAGGTAGAAACGTATATTTAATTTGCTATACTGATGACCAAGTTCAGTTTTAATCGCGCTCTAAACACATAGCTTAACCAGATCGGAATTTGCAATTATTATACAGATTCAGCCGCGTAAGTAAAGTAGTCTAAGTACAGATTATGCGGACATATAGACATCTAATTGATATGTAGAATTATACTCGGACTTTTCTCTACGTTAAAATACTTGTATTTACAAACTTTCGGCCCTTCATCGGGCAACAAGTAAGAGGGCCGAAAGCTTGCAAATATAAGTATTTAAACGCAGATTAAAGTCCGTTTGTAACTCTACATATTAATTTACCAACGTTAAACAACGACACCTAATGATAAGTGTCATGATAACTGGTGGAGTGTTGGTGACTAATGATAGTGGTCGTCACCTCAGTTAAGGTAATAAGTAGATAGTTTAAAAACAAGGTTAAGAAGGCCAATGATATGCTATTTTGTTGCAGCAATAAAATATGGAAATGTTACTTATAGACGTTTCTCGAAGTTATTTTTTCGTACATCTAGATGATTTTTATCACAAAACTTTATTCGATAAGTACACCATTGTTTCAGAAGAACTAGGCCTAACATTCAAAATATAGAACTTAAGTTTTAAATAATTTTATTTTAACGATTAATATATAAACTTTCAAACAGTATACAAAATATGATATATACTGCTCCCCTCAAAAACAACAGGCCCGGCATGGCCAAGTGGTTAGGTCGCTCGACTCGCAATCTGAGGGTCGCGGGTTGCACCAAACATGCTCGCCCTTTCAGTAGTAGGGGCGTTAAAATGTGACGGTCAATCCCACTATTCGTTGGTAAAAGAGTAGCCCAAGAGTTGGCGGTGGGTGGTGATGACTGGCCGCCTTCTCTCTAGTCTTACACTGCTAAATTAGCGCAGATACCCCTCGTTTAACTTTGCGCGAAATTTAAAAAACAACAACAAAACACATACAATACTTTAGAAGTTAGTGCGGGAAGACAGTTTATGAACGAGTTAAATTGTTTATAAACATTTCGGAGGAACGATTTCAAACCAAAATATTCTGTATTGTTGAACAATTTATCATTCTTAACTTTGTTTAACGCAAACTGGAATTTATTATGAAATATTGAGCTAATAAAGTCACATTCTGCAGGTAGAGGTCGTGATTTTATTTACTTGTAATTTACATATCTTGACAATAATGCAAAAGCATGAACAGTGTTGAATCCAGATCTTTCCACCGGGGGGGGGGGGAAGAGTGTAGGCGAATGTGGAGCTAGGGGGAATGAATTCGAATTCATGGAAAATACTGTACTTCAGGGGGATTTTTTTTTTTTTTTGCAAAGAGGGAAATCCCCCCTAAATCCAATACTGAATATGAAGCATACTTTGAAAAAATTCTGATTTATTCAAGTTTAGAATGTATATTTATTATTGAAGACACATCCAGAAAGGTGAATCTAATAGAATTAACTAAATGAATGACGATAAAATCGTACAAGTCGAAAACGCAAAATATAAAAACCAAAACCGAACCTGATGATTGATATTCGATTAAGATACATACAGAAAGATTTCGCAGCTTTACAGTATTTTTAAACTTCCCATCGTTTTGGATGAAGTTTTATCATAAATAAATCACGCCTTCCCAGACACACTCACGTGGTACGACCACTGACGAATCATGTTCGTCTGTCAGTTCCAGGGTACTCTCAGTGTGAACGTTTATACTTGAAATATGAGATTGAAAGTAAATATTGAAGCAAGAGAAACAGATTGTATAGGGAGAAAAAAAAACATTTTGTCAGGTCGAAGCAGAAATCTTAAACACTTTTAAGTGGACAAAGCTATGAAAATTCGTGTCAGAATGTCCTTAGAGAGACAGATGGAATGCAGTGGTCAATAATTCTGGCATCAGTAATGTGTTTTTTTAAGTAGGCACGTGCTCTTGGCGACTACCAACATACTGATAATAGCGTTTTATGCTTCTATTAACCTCGTAGTAATCTTCCTTCTCGGGCCATCTCCTAGCGATGTCTAAATGCATTACGCTATTTTCTCTAATGTATCGAGAATAGGGTAACGTAACATATTCTATTTACCAGTAAATCTGTAAACACTTGTTGTTGTTTTTTTGGTATTTTACTTATTTTCGTTTTCCGTATCTTATAACTAAAATGAAATATAATAGCATTATTAAACCTTGGGTTTTCTCAACCTTACGAAGGCCTAGCCTTTTTCCCTGTGTCAGTCAGTAATTAGTCTAAATTGCAACACTGTTTTTTAACTCCAATTTGTAAAGTTTCAATTTCTATTATAAACTGAGAGCTATGTGTTGAAACTTGAGGATTAGATTTTAAAAGCGCCTCGTAGGTTCTCTATACTACTTTAATTAAAATAATTACTTTATGAACATTAAAAGTGCTTCACAGCATAGGTTAAAAAGGCAGAGTGTAGGTTTCGTTAGTTTTACGTTAATTGTTATCAAGATATCACAGTGCACTTGTAAAATGTATGCTAAATTATGAACTTGGAATTTTATAGATGATATTTTGATATCGTTACAAGTGAGTGATATCACGAAAGTTGGGAGAAACTACTAGCCTTGATATAAATATATTTTTACTTTGAAAAATGGCTAATATTAACTTTTAAGTATACTACAAGGTCTTAGTGTGTTTTTCATATTGGAGTCAGTATATTTAAATTGTTTTATTTTTATCGGAAAAATCTGAGCCATGAACAAAAATTAATTACCTATACTTAACCCTCGTGAAACTTAACATCTCGTTAACCTAACCTGAAAGTTATAGCCTACATAAGTCATACAATATAAGAGATTTCATTAATACGTGATGATATACAGATAAGTTAACATTCATCAGGACCAAAATATATTTTATTTACACACTGTAATGAAAGCTAAATCTAAGTTCACTTATTAAATTTTACAACAAGTGAATGCTGGTTGAATATGTTTTAATGAAGTACAAAATAATATTTTTTCATCCAAACATTAAACATATTTTACACATGGATTTGCATAACCTTTATTAGCTTCCAGGTTAATTCACAGTTATTCGTTCACTTGTCTGGCATCCTTCGGTGGTTAGGGCGCTCGACTCACAATCTGAGGGTCACGGGTTCGAATCCTCTTCACCAAACATGCCCGCCCTTTCAGTCTTGGGATCGTTATAACGTGACGGTCAATCCCACTATTCGTTGGTAAAAGAGTTGGCGGTGGGATTGGGTGGTGTTGAATAACTGCTTTTCATGTAGTCTGTCTGCTAGAGCAGATAGCTCTCGTGTGACATTGCGCGAAATCCGAAATAACCCAAACGTCGTTCACCTGTTGAAAACTAAGAAACAATAGGGTAATAAGACTCATTGACCTGGCTTGATGTGTGTCAACGAAGAATGACATTGTTTTACAGTAGTATTTCAAATATAGTTTTTAGCAGCGGTAAGAATTTCAATTAACATACGTTTTATGCATTATGTATATATATATATATGTATGTGTGTGAAAAAGTGAGTTATACCGGATAATTAAAATAGGTATTCATGATGAAAGAGACTAATGTGACTACAAACACTTAGGCTACTCCATTGATGTGTAACTGAATGTATAAGTAAACAAGCAGAAGTAATCTGCTCTGACTGCATGAAAAATGGCTTCAGAGAGAGAGAAAGCGAATTCACACTATCAGTTTCTCTGTACGTACGTCCATGCCTAGATAATTACTTCTTTGCTTTCTTTTCCGTTAATAGGTCCAGAATCACTTTCAGTGTGTGCTTATAACGTATTCAGGTCCGTTGAATGAAGATTAACTCGATGGAACAGAAATCATTAACTCGTAGATTCTACGCGTAATAGGAAAAGGTCATTAACGAGGTGTATTGGAATAAATGTGGTTATGCTCTCTTAGAACAAAGCCTTGAGAATCTGAAGACAAGCCTACAGAGTACATAATTCTTCCCGTGATTCATGGCATTCGCACGTTTTACTGACGTCACGACGATAGAAATTGCAACGTTAAACGTGCCTTTTGTGACGTCATTTTAGTGTCTACTAATTGACTGTTTAAGCTAACAAATTAAAAGCAAGATACAATAACTTCGTTTGTGAATAGTCTCTTAGACATTAGCTAATACAAAACGTTTTGTATGCTCATTAATTTTTTCTTTTGACTAACTGGTACATTTCTAAATTTGTTTTCGGTATTTTTGTAAAGTATTATTCATTCGTCCAGTCATACGGAATAAGCTTCTCTTCATTTTTTTATATAGAATAATAGAATAAATTTCAGTCAAAGAAAAAACAAAAGAATATCATTGATTATGAGAGCTTCAATAGAATTATATTATTTCTCCAGGAAGTCCAGAATACATCTTTTTGTGTCTTTTTTTGGAGCTCTAAGCTACTAAAAGGCTATCTGCGCTAACCGTTCCTAATTTTAAAGTGATAGACTACAGGAAAAGTAGTTAGTCAACGGCACCCACCGCCAACTCTTGCTTGACCGAATGGCAAGGTTTGGCCGTCGCTTATTACAGATTATTTTTCAATGTGCTTTCTCAAATGAAGCATATATTAATAACTGAGTAGGCTTAGCCTATATGTTTATGTAGACTTCTCGGCGACTGGAAACTGGTCGTAAAGTGTGGAGTATGACTTTTTTTTTTTCAGTAATGTTAGACCCTCAGATCCAAACTACAGCACGCTAATCACCGAGTCACGTTAAGCCTAAATTAAGGATATTTAAAGGAACAAAAAACTTCAACTTAAAAACTTTATGATTTAATATCCAACATGACGTTAGTTAACTTTAATTTTTAACGATTAATCTCATAAAACATTCTATTATATTGGTGATTGCAACATTTGATATCTCGGCACAATGCAACATTTGATATCTCGACACAACTACTATTGTCCACCAATTAAACTACTACTACGTTTATCTGGTTATTCACTGGTTATTACGTACGCTATAAGGCTCTGAAATAAGTGACGTATTTCCCTAACCAGAATACTGTACACTGCCTGTAAACTATTAACTCAATCCTGTAATGAACCACCTCATTTCTCATTTTCCCCGCGCATTTATTATGTAATAAAGGAAAAAATAACAAACGTGGACTTCAAACAAACTCTTAAGATGTAACCGAAGTCTATTCCTCGTTTTTCTTTGTTACGGAGTCATTAAACGTAAAACAACTAGTCCTACGAGACCTATTTTCTTCAATAAAATATTCCCTTGAAGAACGAACTTGGTGCTTGGTGTTCACAGTCCGGCAGTATTTTCTAAGTGCAGACTAACAAAAGTGAGCACGTTGTGTCGTTAAAACACCATTCCTAAGCTTAGCACATTTAAAGCGAAACAGTGTTACATCGAAACGGTAAAAGTGGTATTGTGGAGTCCTTCGAGTTCACTTTGTAATTCGTCGTGACCGTTACTTCATGCCCAAACACCCGAGGGACCATTACACTAGAGATAAAAAAAAGTACAAGTAGAAAAAGAAAAGATAAACGGATACAAAAATAATTAGGCAGGACGCGTTGACAGTACCATAAGCTACGAGTTGCTGTGCATTCCAAAACTATCGTTACACAATAAAACAAGAGGGGGGGAGCCCCCAGTAGAGCATATACCTCGGCGACGCAGCGTTGATCATATTCGCCTCTCAAAAATTTCAAAAATGTGTCAGTATATCCGTCTTTATCAACGGACACGGACTATTTTTGGTAGGACAATGAGGAATGATGTTCTACATATGTCCACCAAGTTTCATCAAACTCTGATCATTTTCAACTGAGTTACAGTGCAGAAATAATGTTAAAAATCGCCCCGTTGACAGGTAGGGATTTTCGTGAAGGTGATGTGACCTTGACCCTCTAAAAAGTAATCACTTATAAGGTGGGTCATAGTCCAAATGTATACCAACTTTCGTCCAAATACATTCAGCCGTTTTCGAGAAATCTTGCTGACAAACACACACACACAGGGGTGAAAAAATTGTTCAACTTTTGATTCAGCAACACTCCAGATATGATCATTTAAACTTCTCAATCAAGTGGAATAAAAGCACTAGCTTGTTTGTTTGTTGAATTTCATGCAAAGCTGCTCGAGAGCTATCTGCCATAGCCGTCCCTAATTTAGAAGTTACAAGACTAGATGGAAGGTAACTAGTCTTCACTACCCACCGCCAACTCAAGGGTTACTCTTTACCAACGAAAGGTGGCATTGACCGTCACGTTATAAAGTTCTCAAGGCTGAAAGGGCGAGGATATTTCGTGACGGGATTCGAACTCGCGGCCTAAAAGCATCAGTCAATTCATGATATCATTTTGATTTATGTTTAAAAATAATGATATGTATGTTACTCATTTTAACTCAGTGCTCTAGTTAACAAAACAAGGAAGTTTAAAGTCGGCTTCATCGAGCAAGGGTGCCTAGCATGGCCAGGTGGTTAAGGCACTCGACTCGCAATCTAAGGGTCGCGGGTTCGAATCCCCGTCCCACCAAACATGCTCGCCCTTTCAGCCGTGGGGGCGTTATAATGTAACGGTCAATCCCACTATTAGTCGGTAAAAGAGCCGCCCAAGAGTTGGCGGTGGGTGGTGATGACTAGCTGTCTTCCCTCTAGTCTTATACTGCTAAATTAGGGACGGCTAGCGCAGATAGCCCTCGTGTAGCTTTGCGCGAAATTAAAAAACAAACAAACAATCGAGCAAGGATAACAGCCCTCAAAACAAAGATAATATATTCATAATAATCATAAAAACAGTAGTTTTAAATTAAAAGAAGGCAGGAACTAAATATAAATGTATCTTTTTTAACAAAACATATATAATATTTCCCTTCTCCCAGCTTACAACTTACTTTTGTAAATCATAATGATGCAGTTGAAGTGTAGAATAATGTCTCAATAATTAGGTTTACTAAAATGATATAAATAGATTGTTTTGTGTTTAAAGCTTTGCACAGACAATAATGGAGAATTTAATTTCACAGACTAAACATTTCACACATATAATGCAATACTACACGCATTTTCGCAGGTTTCCCGAAAGTCTTCTGTTTCATGAATAAATGAAACCAAAATTAAGAGCAACAAATATTTTTATTTCTTGCTTTTGAAGTTCATATTCTATGGTGTGTCGTCTTCATTACTATACAAAGTAACATTTGTGAATTTGCTACAGTTAAAGACTATTGTTAAAAGAGTTCCACCAGGATCCCCACTTGCACACACGAATAGATAAGAAATACAATGTTGTTTGAAACAGATCGTTGCTTGACTTATTAAATATTAATTACATTCCAATATTATTATGTCTCATCACATACAAAAAGGCTCTTGTAGTTGAAAAGTGCACCACTAGGAGTGCGTTTTAAATCTAAATTTTTGTGATGTTTATCGAAAGATGCAAAAAGTCCTTTCCAAGCTCGCTTACTACGTCTGAATTATAAACAGTCAGTTCATTTCGTTACACTCTGAGAGCTTTTCACACAAACACACACTCACAGTG
Organism: Limulus polyphemus; assembly: GCF_000517525.1. Lineage (NCBI taxonomy): Eukaryota > Metazoa > Arthropoda > Merostomata > Xiphosura > Limulidae > Limulus > Limulus polyphemus. The sequence continues at coordinate 44,554 of NW_013670216.1, forward strand.
AGGCAGTATCACGATGACCTCCACACTATAAGGAAGGAAATAACATCACAGTGTATTGGAAAACGAACTTTCCAAAACAGCTTTCCCTTATTACAGGAACTTTTGGTCTAGGCCTGTTAGCAAAGCGTATATTTAAAAACGTGACGAGAATGTAAACCGATGAGCCGAAGAAAAGAACCATACTGTATCAGAAGAAAATTTTCAGTTACGTTTAACTCAGATAATTAATTTTACCAGTCACGCGCTAAGACATAAACACATTTGTGACAGCTTTGCTGTGTGTTATATTTTTACAAGTAGTTATTATTGTGATGTGTATGTAAACGTGTGCATAATTGTTGTTGTTGTTTTTGAATTTCGCGCAAAGCTACACGAGGGCTATCTGCGCTAGCCGTCCCTAATTTAGCAGTGTAAGACTAGAGGGAAGGCAGCTAGTCATCACCACCCACCGCTAACTCTTGGACTACTCTTTTACCAACGAATAGTGGGATTGACCGTCACATTATAACGCTCCCACGGCTGAAAGGGCGAGCATGTTTGGTGTGACGGAGATTCGAACCCGCGACCCTCAGATTGCGAGTCGAGTGCCTTAACCACCTGGCCATGCCGGGAATTGCATTATTGTTTGTTCAGAAAGAACAAGTTGTTTAGAACATAACAATTTCGTTGTTTTACTAAACTGTACCCCAGAGACAAAGAACAGGTTATGAAGTTGTCTTATTACATCAAGAAATGCCAGTGGCTTCATGCCCATAGGCCACTGGTGAGCACGCCACCTACCTACCTACCCCCCCCCCCCAATGCTTCACCAGTTGCAAAAAAAAACAATAATATGATGTGGGAATATCATCGACCTCTTAATATTGTTATAAGAACCAAACTTTGGTTTGTTTTAAATTTCGCGCAAAACTACACGAGGGCTATCTGCGCTAGCCGTCCCTAATTTAGCAGTGTAAGACTAGAGGGAAGGCAGCTAGTCATCACCACCCACCGCCATCTCTTGGGCTACTCTTTTACCAACGAATAGTGGGATTGAGCGTCACATTATAACGCCCCTACGGCTGAAAGGGCGAGCATGTTTGATGGGACGGGGATTCGAACCTGCAGATTACGAGTCGAGCGCCCTAACCACCTGGCCATGCCGGGCCCATTCCTATTAAGAAAACAGAAAATTTTAATTATCATTAAGTGTATTAAAAGTTATTATGTCAGATATAGATGTATACTGGGTGATGTATCCGTGGGGTGACATATAGGGGCCAGATCCAAACTATTGCCCTTAAGTCCCTCTCAGTAAAGGCTTTAAAGCCATACGACATGTTTGGTAAAAGTAGGTCCAGCGGTTCGCCAAGTTATAAGCGAATACTCATAGATTTTTGTCGAATAATGATTTAGATGTAATCCAAAGAAAATATATCTTGTTATCATATATTTATATTCTTATCACTAAAACTGGCCACTCTTGATGAATAATCAATCTTTCACCAAATTACTGAAAATCTAGAAACATTTAGACAGTCAGACAGTATTGGACGAGGATTTAAAAAAATAATAAGGAAAACAGGAAAAAATTCCATTAAAATGATTTTTTTTTCGATGAGTAATTACTTTTTCGATACTGAAGTGCATTCATCTTAAACTGTGAACAATTAAAAATATTTATTACTATTACTGGTGTGATAAAATCCATCTAGAAGGATTGACTTGGTATTTTAAACCTAAATGTCACCTTATGCAACACATAGATTAAATGTACAGATTCACATACAGCTAACCTTAATCTATAATTTGGCATTATCAATCTGAATGTCACCTTATGCAACACATAGATTAAATGTACAAGTTCAGATATAGCTAACCCTTACCTATAATTTCGTATTTACAACCTAAATGGCACTTTATGCAACACATAGATTAAATGTACAGTTCAGATATAGCTAACCCTAACCTATAATTTCGTGTTTACAACCTAAATGGCACTTTATGCAACACATAGATTAAATGTACAAGTTCAGATATAGCTAACCCTTACCTATAATTTCGTATTTACAACCTAAATGGCACTTTATGCAACACATAGATTAAATGTACAAGTTCAGATATACCTAACCCTTACCTATAATTTCGTATTTACAACCTAAATGGTACCTTATGCAACATATAGACGAAATGTACAAGTTCAGACATAGCTAACCCTAATATCAGGTTTATAATCAGAATAAGGCTCATCACTATCGGCTGCCGATTATGTGACTATTTTGAAACGAATAGCTGGATTAGCTGTTATAGCGCCCTCACAGTTTAATAGCGGAACGTGTGCTGTGACATATCACAACTCAAACCCTTGGCATCCTAATTCACAGGTTATTACCCTAATCGCTAGTCCCCTAGAAAGTATATCCTCCCATGATTTTATAAAATAATGATTTTGATTATTTCTTATACCCCCCCAG
>NW_013670216.1:48047-49695 GCF_000517525.1 Limulus polyphemus
TATATATATATATATATATATATGTGTGTATGATCCTTTTTTATCGCACGGGACTTTCACCAGAGTCCGATGGGATATCGGTAAGTTTACGGATTTAGAACGCTAAAATTCAGGGTTCAATTCCCCGCGGTGTACACAGCAGAAAGCCAAACGTAGTGTTGTCTTAAAATTACAAACAAAGAACCTTGCGGCCCCTAGAAGTTTCCTGCATCCAATTTAATCATTAAATGCAAATTATAAAATAAAAATATGCCAAAATCTGTTCAACATTGAATAACCTTTTTTTTTCTAGTTTATATTAGAACCTCATATTGAGATACAAATACACAAAAACATTTCCACAACAATCAAATAAGCAAAGATTTTTCTTTGCATATGATTAATGAATTGTTTCTTTAACGTAGATTTTTATCTTGTCCTGAGGATGTTATTACATACATATACAGCTACACGATGGGCTCTCTGCACTCTGTCCGTTGCGGGGAATCGAACCCCGGATTTGAGCATTGTGAGTCAGTAAACTTACCAATGACTCACCATGGGATACAGTTGTTCTACAAAATTAACCACATGTGTTAAACCTAAAAACGTTATTTAGTTATATAAAAAGGCTTAACTCAATGTGAGCAAAGCGTTTTAGGCTTAAAAAGCAACGGAGTATCTTCATTCACAAAGATTTCAACCCTTTAAACCCGAGTAAAGTAGACTAAGGTTTAACATAATTATAATTTAGTGTTTAGTTTACCAGAGCTTTTCCCTAGAGCAAATAAAATGCCATGTCAAAACCAATTTCGTAAAGTCACTATCCCGTTGAGAGAGGCTTAACAATACTAATATAGTGTTATAAGAGTTTTATTTCCAAGTCAGCATAAGGACGACAGTTGTTTGCACAAGACTTATTGGAAATTTACTAGTGTTTGATAATTTTTCTTTATTTTTGAACTATATTTTTCTTTATTTGATAATGCAGTTTCGTCATCAGAAAATGATTGGGTTGAATTCAAATTTACCTTCAAACACATACATACATATATATATATATTATAATATTTATTATTGATAAAAGGTCTTGATTCGCTAAGTTTGCACACCGAAACATCCCTGACAGAACCAACAATTCACTTGCTAGCGAAAACCCCAATTTAATTGTAATGGGAGAACGTAAATACATAGTAAGGTTTTTTTTTTTTGAAAATATGTGCTCGCGGGTTTTAAATATCACAAAATCAATGATAGGACTTGTTTCGTATGTACACAACGTAACAGCGCTGTAAATTATCTGTTATCTATAGGCCAAATGATGTTTGTGTTACATTTCCCTTTTAATTGCCCTTCAAGAAAAATAGTTTTGATACTGCATTTTACTCGATAGAATATCATTACTTTACAATCATATGGTATGGGGAATAATATTACATGATGGATAATATCATATTGCCTAATTACTCATTTTTATCAATTAGAAACCTATGGTAGATACAAAACCTAATATATTAAAACATAGATATTAAAAAAAATCTTCATCTCTACTTAACTTCTGTAAACTAAAATATGCATACATATACATATATGGTTGAAGAACAGGGGTATATATATATATATATATATATATATATATATATATGGATGGAGAATAGAGGCATGTATA
>NW_013670216.1:50525-58948 GCF_000517525.1 Limulus polyphemus
TATCAAGGTTTAAGAATAGAAGTATATAAGGCTGGACGGTGATATTTATGATTAAACTGTACTGGTTCTGTTACAAGTTATTAGGAAAGTGTCCTTAAAGATGACATTTATAGATCAAACGTTTTCCAGCTACCGCTTGTTCTCGTTTATTTGCTAACAGGTTTTTTGTTGTTGTTTTTTTCTGTTATCGTTTTGATCTCTAATCGTTTTGTTTTATTCTACATGTCACGAGGTTTTAAGATCTATTTCATCAATATTTATCCCCGTCCCACCAAATATGCTCTCTCTTTAAACCGTGGGGGCGTTATAATGTGACGGTCAATCCCACTATTCGTTGGTAAAAGAGTAGTCCAAGAGTTGGCGGTGGGTGGTGATGACGACTAGTTTCCATCCCTCGAGTCTTTAACTGCTAAATTAGGGACTGCTAACGCTCTTTAACTGCTAAATTAGGGACTGCTAACGCACATAGCCCTCGTTTAGCTTTGCGCGAAATTCAAACTTTCATCGGTATATGTTTACTTCAACTATGATCAAAGGAGTAATGATGGTGCTGTTTCAATGGAAAGAAGAACATTACTAAAATGCAAAATTACCATATTTGGAATAGAGCTTTATTCTCGTGGGAAGTCACGTGAAAAACTTTCTTGTATTATAAGCACCATTTTGAATTACCTTTACAGCGAGACCAGAATTGCTTGCTCTAAAATTTGTACAGTTAGTTTTGAAACTACTTGTTTCGTCCAAAATTAAATGGAATTACATTTAACATGAGTCAGATTGTTATTTCTAGATGGATTTACATTTAACATGAGTCAGATTGTTATTTCTGGATGGAATTACATTTAACATGAGTCAGATTGTGATGTATAGATGAATTTACATTTAACATGAGCCAGGTTGTTATTTATAGATGGAATTACACTTAGCATGAGTCAAATTGTTATTTCTGGATGAAATTACATTTAACATGAGTCAGATTGAGATGTACACATGGATTTACATTTAACATGAGCCAGATTGTTATTTATAGATGGATTTACATTTAACATAAGTCAGATTGTTATTTCTGGATGGAATTACATTTAATGTGTCAGATTGTGATGTATAGATGGATTTACATTTAACATGAGCCAGATTGTTATTTATAGATGGAATTACATTTAACATGAGTCAAATTGTTATTTATAACATGAGCCAGATTGTTATTTATAGATGGAATTACATTTAACACGAGTCAAATTGTTATTTATAGATGGAATTACATTTAACATGAGTCAAATTGTTATTTCTAGATGGAATTACATTTAACATGAGCCAGGTTGTTATTTATAGATGGAATTACATTTGACATGAGTCAAATTGTGATGTATAGATGGATTTACATTTAACATGAGCCAGATTGTTATTTATAGATGGAATTACATTTAACATGAGCCAGATTGTTATTTATAGATGGAATTACATTTAACATGAGTCAAATTGTTATTTCTAGATGGAATTACATTTAACATGAGCCAGGTTGTTATTTATAGATGGAATTACATTTAACATGAGTCAAATTGTTATTTCTGGATGGAATTACATTTAACATGAGCCAGGTTGTTATTTATAGATGTAATTACATTTAACATGAGCCAGATTTTTATTTATAGATGGAATTACATTTAACATGAGTCAAATTGTTATTTCTGGATGTAATTACATTTAACATGAGTCAGATTGTTATTTGTTGATGGAGTTACATTTAATATGAGCCAGATTGTTATTTATAGATGGAATGACATTTAACATGAGTCAGATTGTTATTTGCTGATGGAGTTACATTTAACATGAGCCAGATGGAGTTACATTTTAAATGAACCAGCTTATTACTTATACATGGAGTCAGATTTAACGTGAGCCAGATTATTATTTGAAAAAAAACCCTGGATTTGTATTTTTCAGCGTCAGATATAAAGAGATTTATACACACGAGCCTTATGATAATTATATTCTATATTTAGAGGTCCAGTCAATAATGTGACATTCATTAGGTCCAGTCAATAATGTGACATTCATTACGTCCAGTCAATAATGTGACATTCATTACATCCAGTCAATAATGTGACATTCATTACAAGAAGTATTTATTTGATATGTTTAAAGCAACTGTGTAGGGTCTTTTATAATTATTAAAGGTAACACGGTAAGGTTATTATGGGATTCACTTCTATACCTTAGAAGCTTCTAATGTTTCATACGATCTTCTGAATACTTCATTAGATGTTTCTAATCGCTTTTCTCTTTTTTTTTAATAAATGGTCAATAAAGTTACTTTTCCCAGAAAGTAACATAATATACCATTTTTACCCCAAATCCAATTTGTCACTACTTATAACCGTAACCATATTGGCGTACCAAACATCGTGAAAGGCGGAGTTTCAGGAGTTTTAAGCAGTCAGTTATTGATTGGTTAATTAAGTGAAAATTGTTTAAAAATAAATCTCGTTTTAAGAACTAATTGTATGAAGACACATTGCAAGGAGTTTCTTGATGCACATTATTTCTGAATAGTGAATATGATACAAAAGGAATTTATGTGGAAAAAAAGAAAACGTTCCTTACAAGCGGAACTGTTGTCTCCTTTAAGAACATTTATTACAAAATTTAATTGTCATATCCTTTCTAAGTTTACTTCCGCTCGACGATTACTAATATTTAAATTAAAGAAGCATAACCGGATGAATGATCATTAACTAGATATTTTAATAATGTGAAATTGTCGTATTCTTTCTAAGTTTACTTCCGCTCGACGATTACTAATATTTAAATTAAAGAAGCATAACCGGATGAATGATCATTAACTAGATATTTTAATAATGTGAAATTGTCGTAGTCTTTCTAAGTTTGCTTCCGCTCGGTGACTGATAATAGTTAAATTAAAGTAGGTGAAATCGTATAATGAGTAATCTAATCCTTTTTTTTATTAATAATGAAAAGGACCGTTGTTACAGTGTTGGCCGATGTAGATTTACAAATAATAATGTGGTTCACGTTAAATGTAACTCCATTTACAAATAATAATGTGGTTCACGTTAAATGTAACTCCATTTACAAATAATAATGTGGTTCACGTTAAATGTAACTCCATTTACAAATAATAATGTGGTTCACATTAAATGTAACTCGATTCCTTTAGCTTCACAATGACTGAAGGCTACTTCTTTGAAGTATGAATTCCTTTAGCTCCACAATGACTGAAGGCTCCTTCTTTGAAGTATGAAATCCTTTAGCTCCACAATGACTGAAGGCTCCTTCTTTGAAGTATGAAATCCTTTAGCTCCACAATGACTGAAGGCTACTTCTTTGAAGTATGAAATCCTTTAGCACCACAATGACTGAAGGCTCCTTCTTTGAAGTATGAAATCCTTTAGCTTCACAATGACTGAAGGCTACTTCTTTGAAGCATGATGTTCTTCAGCTCCACAATGTTTAACACACTTGTTCTGTGAATATCTCTCTTTGGAAAATATTGTTAAATGTAACTCCATTTACAAATAATAATGTGGTTCACGTTAAATGTAACTCCCTTCATACTTCAAAGACGGAACCTTCAGTCAATGTTGAGCTAAAAGACATCACACTTCAAAGAAAGAACCTTCAATCATTGTGAAGCTGAAAGATATCACACTTCAAAGAAGGAACCTTCAGTCATTGTGGAGCTAAAAGACACCATACTTCAAAGAAGGAGCCTTCAGTCTTTTTCCATGGAAGCGGAGAAACTCGCACAACAGAGCATTTAGTAGTAAATTTGAAACCACCTCCAAATCCTTACGAGAAAAAGCCTTCATCTACAAAGTAACGACAGTGGTTACCAAAGAGAAGCTTCCTATTCAAATATCCGTTGACATGTAGTTAATTGTATCTCCTGCTACTGTTAACAAGAAAATAAATGAATATTTGATGTTGAGAAAAGGTTCACAAGCCTCAAACTCAAAAATTATCTTCATAAGAAATATTGGCCAAAGAAAGTGAAATCACAATTATTTCAATTGTCCTCCTCATCTACAGTAGAGGGTATTTGAAAAGCTGGTTAAGACGTGAGATCTGAGGTTGCCATCGTCAAAAGTCGTAGAACTTCTTACAATAGTGTGCATAATCATGGCCATCAAACTGAGCACTATCAACGATAGAACAAACAGTTCACCAACCTAAAGTGATCTTAAATGAGTCTATCTTGGGTGTGTTTTTCTTTCAGGCTTGCTTGAGTTATCTTTGATTTCAAAGTCTCATTCTGTCTTCTGAAGCACTCAGCCTAATTCTTATATTTGAGGCGTTGAGTCTTGGATCAAGCCATTAAATGTGAAAGTTCGTTCACGTCAGTACAACAGTCGAGCAGTCCAAGCTGCTTCGCATCAAAACTCAGTTAACTTCTGTTAACATAGTCTAGCTTTAACTTACGTCACAACTTGACATTAATTCATTCCTACTCAACAAACGCCATCTCTCTCTCTCTTATCGTCTGCTTGTGAAACAACAAAATAAGGATATTTGTGGTTCATTTATCACACACTTTGTGCTCTCTGACTTGTATCATTTCATCAGGTTACATACCTTGGAGTATCCACTCTTACTTTACTGTATTTGTTGTGTGATAATCTAACTACCCGTTGGTTTGATAGTCTAATTATCCGACGGTTTTATACTCTAACTACCCGACGGTTTGATAATCTAACTACCCGTTATTGGTGAAATAAGCTGTTCTTCTGTTCCATATTTTTCATCGCCATATCCAACCACCAACTAGGAGAATAAGTCATTATGCCCTCCACTGGCTTAGCGGTAAGTTTGAAGGCTAAAAACCACGTTTCAATACCCGTGGTGGCCACAGCACACATAGCCCATAATGTAGCATTGTGCTGAAAATCTAACAAAATAATATATTACAGTCACCTGCTTAAAATATAAATTTGTTTTTGTGTAAATATCAAAACAATAATTCAAAAATAAACAACAAATTTAATGTAACAATGCTTATCTATAAAACCACAATACCGAACTAAGTTTTAAATTTTCTTGGAGAAAGATGCATGTATATATCATACACGTATGATAGAAAGAAAAAACAATAACAAGATAGAAAGATTTGAGATGAGATTTTGAATTTGATCAGCAGATGAAAATACGGGGATTAAATTCTTCAAAATTTCTGTTTTGATGTAAAAAGAAAATTTATAACATACAATTTGCAAAAAGTATATGCCAAAACTGGTACTACTGATTCTCTCCAATAGATCAATACTATTACTTGTTCTGATGGATCTCAAGATATGAAACACGATGTTTTTACCTTGTTCTGCTTTGAGCTAATCTCTCGCTAAGCTCTAAACAGCCGAAAGTGGCTGCTCAACAAGTCTATTATCAAATATATTAAAGTGGCTCCATCAGAGATCTTACTCTAACGCCATAATATTCTTTGCCCTGAATTGTGAGTAAGGCATCTACAGATAACATCAAAGTTTTTAGTGAGACTTTTAAGCTAGTTTTTTTTCAAGGTAAACTACACATGTAACGAAATAGCTTTACTTTTTAATGCGAAAGTTACTTTTAATAAACTTCTTAAATGATTTATTTTTAAAAAAAATTATATATTTTGTCATTAATCCGTTATTCAGAACATTTCTTTTCCTGACTTTTTACACCTAGCGGCGCGTTAATTGTTATTTTTATAATTACTTTTGTCTTCTTCGTAGAATATTACCCGGAGTTGGAGAGTCCTATGAAATGCCTACCATTAAAGCTTTGAAGGGCATTCCACGTCCTGACCTTATAGGGTAAGTAATTGTCCATGTGTATTTACTTGACCTTGAGCAGTAAGAAATAATCAGTTTATAGATACCTGTTGTTGTTTTTTTATGTTGAGCAACAAGTCCTTCTGTATTTCTGTGACCTAACAGGGAGAGAAACCTTTTGGGATTATCTACATAGTTGTTTTTGTAGAGTGATTAAACCGTCCATGCGTTTTTAGTGAGTATAGGTCAGAATATATCTTATCTGGTCATTAAGGTTAAGTAACATTCCACTTAAAGCCTACATACTCTTGTACAGAGAGTTTGGTACATTATATTAGTGTTTTCAATATACAAATAAGCATGTCAGGCGATAAACACAGCTGATATTTAATCGCGATGAAACGGAATGTATCAGAACTATATTTTGAAATCGTTTGGCGTTACGTAGGCAGTTTGATGTCATCGAAAATTGAGTGCGTTTGGGTAGGGTATATAACAGCCCTTTCTTACGCAAAATATTCATACATTTAAATCATAAAGATGTTTTTAGATCCGGAATGTAGAATTTCCAAGACAGAAGTATCTACTGTACTTAATGGCAAGCGAATGTGGATCAATTTGGAGCACCAGGACTATTTTGAAAGGGAATTCTAACAAGCGTATTCCAGCCCTGTTAAGAAAAGTGCGGCGTTTTGTAATATGTGAGAATTTACGAAAACAAAAGGCAGTAAAAAAAAGCCGTTCACGTGCCCGAAACAATAATAAGTAAAATCATCAAGAGGGCCGAGTGAGGCCCGGTGGTTATAGTACTGCACTGTAGAGCTGATATTCTGTGGTTCGAGTCGCGTTACCACCGAAAATTCGCTTTCTGTACTTTGGGGCTGTGGATGCGTTATAAGAGTGATGTTCAAATCCCACTATTCTGTCAGACAACACTAGCCCAAGAGTTGGCGGTAGATAGGGCTGACTGGCTGCACTTTTATTAATCTATCACTTCACAAAAAAAAAAGGGGGCGGCTTTTGCAATATCCCTTTAACATTTTTGCTCAGAACCCAAAACACATACAAACATAATCAAGAAGGATATCCATCTGGAAAAGCAACACAAGTCACACGTACACAAGCCGTTTCCACAACATACTTGTTAAACTGTCGCATAGCAAAGTAGCTGGAGAATGAAACAGGATTTGAGTTGTCGAATGCAGAGATTATGATTATATGTGCAATCGGACTGCCGAAATGGGTGCTAGGAGTGGAAATACGAGAAGAGTGGTGTACTTTGTGCATGTCAGATCCACGATAGAATCTTTTGGAGTTGAAATACGCTACAGGGCTATTGTCAAGAGCACGGTTGTCAGAAAGAATTTGACCGGACGTGGCGACATGGACTGTATTGTCGTGGTGAGGCTCCAAAATCGTTTTAATGTACATTAATAAACCTCTCTAGAATATGTAAAAAATAAAGAGAAGGAAAAGTACTGATCAAATGCAAAGAACAAGTAGTAAAAAAAATTTAAAGCAAAAAAAAAAAGCAACAATATGTCAGATGTAAAAAAAATAATAAAAGTTTTTATAATGCATATCTGTTTTATGAAAGAGTACAAGACGAATGAACTTACAATTTTAGAGATAATACAAGACCGACTCAAAATGGATTTGGATGTAAACATATAAGTCGTAGAGAAATCTCGGTGGCACAGGTATCTCAAAACATATGTGTAACACACTTGGGATAAATGGCTACAGGTGGCGTTGCACGGTGACCTTCAACCCGTCATTAGAAATTGATATTAAAAACTTGAGGTTTGATATCAGAGCTCCTTCATTCATTGTTCGTCTAACAGAGGGCGTATTGAATATCTAATGTGACTTGTGTTTACTACATTTTTAAGTCACCGTACAGCACCATCTATGATTACTTTTTTCATAAATGTATTCCGTATATCTTTTTGTAAACTTGCCGCAGTTGTTAAGGCTGTAGGCCGTATGGTTCTACCAATGACATCCAAACTTATTTGATGTCAGCCCTGTATAGCTGTACATACCCCGGTGAGAGAGCTGTAAGTCTACGGAATTACATAGCTAAAACCAAGATAATCCGACGTGGCTTGGCATCAAAACATAGCTGTATAGCAACGAATGAGATAAGAAAAACAATGTATCACAAGAATATAAAAGAATTTGCACAAAGTACTTTAAATATTTATAGATTGGATATTACATGTAAAGTTACCCGCCGCCGTCCCTAATTCTGAAATGCCGACCACAAGAAAGGCAACTGGTAGGCAGCACCTGCCGCCGATTCTTGGGCTGGTTTTTAACAACAAAATTGACTGTCTTTACAACATCCCCCCCGACTGAAATGGGAAATATGCTTGGCGCTGGGTTTCGAACCTCCACCCTTTAGATTGGGAGTCAAGCGCCCTAATCTCTATGCTATGGTGCCAGGTCCAGACTATTAAAGAGTGAATTGGATGTTTAAAGGATTTACGGACAGTTAAGGATAAAAATGGATGTTTTAACAGTATATGGATAAATTATTGAACAATTAAATAGGTGTTTTAACAGTATATGGATAAATTATTGAACAATTAAATAGGTGTTTTAACAGTATACATAGATAAATTATTGAACAATTAAATAGGAGTTTAG
>NW_013670216.1:59917-65149 GCF_000517525.1 Limulus polyphemus
GATAAAAATGGATGTTTTAACAGTATATGGATAAATTATTGAACAATTAAATAGGTGTTTTAACAATATATGGATAAATTATTAAACAATTAAATGAGTGTTTTAACAGTATATGGATAAATTATTAAACAATTAAGTAGGTGTTTTAACAGAATATGGTGTTTTTGTTTAGAATATATGTGCAAAGCCACATAAGGGACATCTGTACTAAACATATCTAATTTTGAATTGATAGACTAGAGAGAAAACACTCATTGCTAACTCTTGGGTTACTTTAATCGAATAGTCAGATTTGACATTCAGTCTTATAACGCACTCGTGGTCACAAAATGGGTTTGGTTTGTTTTGAATTTCGCGCAAAGCTATCTGCGCTAGCAGTCCCTAATTTAGCAGTAAAACACTAGAGGGAAGGTCATTACCACCCACCGCCAACTCCTGGACTTCTTAATCGAATAGTGGGATTGACCGTTACATTATAATGGCCACATGGCTGGAAGGGCGAGCATGTTTGGTGGGACGGGGATTCAAATTCGCGACCCACAGATTGCGATTCGAACGCCCTAACCACAAAATGGGAAGAAATACGTTGCAGCAACAGAACTCGGACTATGGACTCTCAGATTCACAGATCAGCACGTTTTATCAATGTATCTCTAGACCGTTAACACCCAAATTAGCAAGTTAATTGAGACCAAATTCGGGGGATTGTGTGGGCTACAGAAGAGTGTCACGGTTTCCAGTATTTGAGTTTGAACATAAAAAATGTACTTCGATAAAGGGTTTGATCTATTAACCTCAAAAACACACTTTACTTCAAACCGAACACATCGCTCAATAGTGTTCGGCCACGAAGATGCAGGGTTGGGGGGAGGGCTGTGTTTCTTTTGCACAAAATTGTACAAGTGCTCATGTTCAAGCAGGTACTTCACTTAGCGACTTTACAGCGGCAAGTAAATTTTGTTGAGCCTTTCTCGGCCATATCTATCAAATAAATCGCCAAAACCGCGGAGAAAACGGTTTTATACTGCTGAGAAACTAGAACTTGTATTTCCAAACAAGTGCGACTACTGCCGTATTAATGTGAATTTGGCCATATTGATGGGCAGTGAAGATTCTAGATATCGCAAAGTGTTCAAATATCTTTTCAGAATTTAAATAGAGAGAGAGTCAGAAAGTTTTGTTTGGGAATCAGACACCAAACATGTCTTTCGGACTTGCATACTGGGTGTTAAATAATGATATAGGCATTTCTAAAAATCTTTGGATAGACCATTAAAAATGGAAACAGATGCTTAATCCTTTCATAGATAAATTATTACAGAAGAGGTGGGTGTGGCCCGGTGGTTATCATACTGGACTATGGATCAAAGAATCCCAGGTTCGAAACGTGATGTCGCTGAATACTCCTACAACTTCAGTATTAGGCGCGTTATAGAGGTGTTAATATTTTTTTTAAATTTATCCAAAGAGCCAGCTAAAGCTCTCTTTCGGCGGATACTATTGTTTGACGGCTCTTTCTTTAATCAGTAGTTCAAAGTTAGAAACGGTAATAATACCTGAACCTAAAGATTTCTACATGACCATGATTTCTGCTTAAGGCGCCGTTCGGGTTGAAAATTCCAGTTTTAATTCTACTATTAAGAATGAAATAGTTGTTTAACAATGCATATGAAAACTATTAAAGGAAGAATGAGTTGTATTAACAATACGCTGATGGACTACCAAATAATGAAATAGTTGTTTAACAATGCATAGGGAAACTATTAAAAGACAAATGAGCTGTATTAACAATACACTGATGGACTATCAAAGAACTTTGATAGTCCATCAGTGTATTGTTAATACAACTCATTCGTCCTTTAATAGTTTTCATATGCATTGTTAAACAACTATTTCATTCTTTGATAGTCCATCAGCGTATTGTTAATACAACTCATTCGTCCTTTAATAGTTTTCCTATGCATTGTTAAACAACTATTTCAAATGAAATAGTTGTATTAACAATACACTGATGGACTATCAAATAACGAAATAGGTGTTTTCAACAATAAATGAACAGAATATGAAATATTGAAATAAGTATTTCAACATTATAGTGCGAAAGAGACATTTTAGAACTTAATAAATAGGATACCAAAGTATGGGCAAAGAGTGCTATATTAATAATAAATAGGATACCAAAGTATGGGCAAAGAGTGCTATATTAATAATAAATAGGATACCAAAGTATGAGCAAAGAGTGCTATATTAATAATAAATAGGATACCAAAGTATGGGCAAAGAGTGCTATATTAACATAATTATTTCATGTTTAGATGTGTATATACATATGTTAAACATAATTATTTCATGTTTAGATGTGTATATACATATGTTAAACATCATTATTTCATGTTTAGATGTGTATATACATATGTTAAACATAATTATTTCATGTTTAGATGTGTATATACATATGTTAAAAATCATTATTTCATGTTTAGATGTGTATATACATATGTTAAACATCGTTATTTCATATTTAGATGTGTATATATATATATATATGTTAAACATCATATGTGGATGTATTACTATACATCTATAAATTAAGTTTAATCTATTCCTTAAAATCCAATTTTTTTTGTCTTTGATACCTTTATTTACATATCTTTCAAAACATTGCGTTTCATTCTTTTATAGCCTAAACATACAATAACCATTATTAAAAAAACGTTTTTACTTAGAACTTAACATCATTAATGCATAAAAAATTAAAAACTTACTCTTTCCAATTACTAGTAAACTAGATATCTATATATTAATATAGCACTCTTTGCCCATACTTTGGTATCCTATTTATTATTTAACATATGTATATACACATCTAAACATAAAATAATGATGTTTAACATATGTATCTACACATCTAAATAACAAATAACGATATTTAACATATGTATATACACATCTAAACATGCAATAATGATGTTTAACATATGTATATAATGATGTTTAAGATATGTATACACAGGATACATTTTTGACACATTTACTATCGATCCAGTCTATTTTGAATATGATATATCCTAGTTCAATTCTTTTATCAAATTGAATATTTTGTTAAATTCATGGCTCAGCAGAAAGCAGAAAGGAAAGCAGAAACAATTACCATATTTGAAATATCCCAGGTTTTAGAAAAGACAGGTTGCAGAAAAATATATACGTTTAACTCCAATTATCAGCTTAGTTCTCATGAAGGTGCAATGGGTAAAAAAAACAGGATGAAGTCTCGAGAAAACGTATATACTAGAAAAATTGATAAATAGCTTATACTTCTATTTCTTTAAACTAACAATTAAAAACGAAACTTTATTCGGGTTGTTTCTAAAAATATGCTCAAAATTTGGTTAGTAATAAAATTTTTGATAAATAATTAAATAAGTTAACTTTTTTACTTTTATTATAAAATTTTTTTGAAATTGAAGCTAGGACTATAGGGTACCTTAAGGGTTTGTAAAGTTTGTATGTGAGACTGGGTAAGATGCTACTTATAAACTTAGTTGATCAAACATTGAGCTCAGCTTTTCATTTTAGTCTTACTACTTAGTCTTTTGTGATGCGTTATGTTTTTAAATTAAAACCTTAAGATGATAATACATATATATACGTCTTTCAAATAATGGGGGAAAGACTAATATTGTACACAAGTGTTAAGAAAATGTTAATAAAGTTAAGATAAGAAAAGTGGGAAATGGGTGATTACAGAGTGTACATGGGACGTGAAAGTATTATAAAAACATTTTTTGGATGTTTACGACATCGTGGAGTTGAAATTTTAAACAAAGTAACAACAGTATTTCAAACAGAGTGAGAAGATGGATTTATCGATGTTAAAATGTACAAAACTATAAGAAGAAGAAACAACCTAATAATACAAAGGTAGAAAAGGTGATTTTAATGCTACATAATTAAAATCCTAGGTGTTCAAATGTTGAAGTGTTATCAATGTATAAATACTGTATTAAAGTAACTTTAAAAATATTCTTCTTTTACGGTTGTGTTCAGATCGTCCCCTCTTTTCTATAAATTTGTAAAATCTTATATTTGTTTTCTTCTTCCATTCCTTAATATTCTAGATCGGTTTCTTTTGAATTTCGCGCAAAGCTGCACGAGGGCTATCTGCGCTAGCCGTCCCTAATTTAACCGTGAAAGACTAGAGGGATGGCAGCTATTTTTGGGCTACTAATTTTACCAACAAAAAGTGGGACTGATCGTCGCATAATAACGCTCCCACGGCTGAAAGGACGAGCATTTTTTGGTGGGACGGGGATTCGCGACAAGCAGATTGCATGCCAGGCCCTTTAGTATTCTGTAATCTGAATTGCCTTTTTTTGTTTTTACACACTTCTGAATAGAAATGTGTAATGAAGTAATTTTAAAAAATGTGAAAAACATCCTCGTAGCGTAGCTTGATGCTTATGGTTTCTGTTTCTTCGCCAGATTCCAGCATTCAAAACTTGTAACAAATATTTTACACTACACGTAACTAACATTTTAGGTAAATATTAGGTTATCACCAATGTCCAACTAAGAGCTTTTGGTATTGAATAAAACTCCTCCTGGACAGCGTTTTTGGTAGATAAAAGAAAAATCTAAAATTGTGTTTGGGTTGCAGTTGAACTAGAGGGCCAGGTCCTGACTGGACGTTGTACGTGTATAACAAGACTAGGAAAGTGTTTCTCCCATGTAGCAGCCACATTATTCTACATGGAGACAACAACAAAGATGACTAAAGACCATATCAGAACTGTACTTTGTAGAATCAACAGCAACGCATCCAAATGGCATTGTTACACGATTCGGTTCTAAGCATTTAACTGGGGTGGGGTGCTTTCGTAGTGTACATTTCTATCAAGATCCGAGTGTATTAATATCCACAGTAATAGCTGTGGTACAACTTTGAAATATTGCAGAATATTTAATAGTCTGTTTATATATTGATGGAGATGTATAATTAAAACATTGAGAAAACAAAAGCACGAGCAGTATATAGATTAATAATTGTTGGAGACGGCTTGAATGGGTAATGAAGAAGTTTTTGTCATCATCAGTATATAGATTAATAATTGTTGGAGACGGCTTGAATGGGTAATGAAGAAGGTTTTGTCATCATCAGTATATAGATTAATAATTGTTGGAGACGGCTTGAATGGGTAATGAAGAAGGTTTTGTCATCATCAGTATATAGAT
>NW_013670216.1:65827-78326 GCF_000517525.1 Limulus polyphemus
CGGTTTTGAAAGGTCGACCTTTCTTCTTCAGGGGCAAACCAAAAACGAATAAATAAATTCCCTATAACCCGAGCGGTTTGAAAGGTGGACCTTTCTTCTTCAGGGGCAAACCAAAAACGAATAAATAAATTCCCTATAACCCGAGCGGTTTGAAAGGTGGACCTTTCTTCTTCAGGGGCAAACCAAAAAGAATGATACTGAAGAATAAGGTGACAGTTATTTTCATTCATAAACGTCAATGAAGAAAAACCTTCAGTACATAGATCGATACAATATGTTTTCCAATAGAGGTATAGTATGGACACATCAATGAATTCTTTTGAGCATAGAACTGTGAACACTAAATCGTGAAAAAAAAAATGCAGCATTTCCTGAACGTATTTCACCCTTTAATTAAGTTCGCTTGAGAATATTCAGAAACAGAGATTTGAATTTATTGGATGTTTTCTTAACAAGCATCGATCGATGAAAAACATAGTTCTTGGTAGAAATCCATCTTTCTTCGCTATACCATATAAAAAATGTATTATAATAGGTGAGCTAAAGGAAATACGCCGAAACCGTTCCATTCAGAACTCTATCGTATAATACCTGTTTTAGGAAAAGGATGCCTAGAAAAGTACGTATACAAAATCTTTTAAAATACGCGTGGGAAACACGAACATGACAAGAAATTGAAAAATAAAATACAACAACAAACCGCACAGCTACAATGTCTATTTCGTTTAAACGCTCATTACTAGACTTGAATAAAAACGGTTAAAAGTCCGTCTCACCAATAAAGAAAACACGAAAACCTGACATAACACCCAAAGAGCGTTATTGCCCTCATCCTTCACACCAACTCTACGAAACAAAAAAAGTTAGTGCTCTTACACTTCACACCAACACTACGAAATAAGAAAGTTAGTGCATTCACTTTTTACACCAACACTACGAAACAAGAACGTTAGTGCCCTCACCCTTCACACCGACACAACGAAACAAGAACGTAAGTACACTCACACTTCACACCAACACTACGAAACAAGAAAGTTAGTGCCCTCACTCTTCACACCAACACTACGAAACAAGAAAGTTAGTGCCCTCATCCTTCACACCAACACTACGAAACAAGAACGTTAGTGCCCTCACTCTTCACACCGACACTACGAAACAAGAAAGTTAGTGCCCTCACCCTTCACACCGACACTACGAAACAAGAAAGTTAGTGCCCTCACCCTTCACACCGACACTACGAAACAAGAACCCTTGGTAAGTAAGTATTAGATTTGAAAGAAAATGTTGCTTATAGGCTTAAATGTAATGTTTGTGAAGTTATATACGCAGGGGAACAGAAAAACCTTTACATACACACATCTCATGATATATCAGCTTATCATACAAGTGTCAACAAAATAAAAGCGCAGTATCAGAACATGAAAAATCCCCCCCCCAAAAAAAAATCATGTTAACAATGACTGTTATTTCTCTACAATGAATATTCTATCTACAACACGGGAGTTTAAAGGAAGAGAATACTCGGAATCACTACCTACCAAAGAACAAATACTAAAATATATAATTATTAAGTACATGCGTGAATTTACACCCACGAAAGTTTTGTGTTGTACGTTTTCATCGGGGCGCGAAAAGTATGTTTTCTTGTTTCTATCCTTAGAGTAATTTGTGATACGTAATCTGACCAACATAGTTTTTGTTGTTAAATAGTAATCCACAGTTAGGCTATAGTTTCTAGTTACTGTTTTCTGTATGTTTACTCTTATCTTCTCCTAATAATGTTCTTCATTACACTCTTGTTTATTATTCTACCAACTGTTAATACAGCAACACGTTATTATTCTATTAATTATCTGACGTCACAGTTATGTGATGTCACCATCTCGTGACAAGTATAAAAATGAAATACAGTTTGAAACAATATCCTACGATTGTATTAAAGCTAATACAATGTTCAACAGCTACCTGTTAGACTTAACAAGTTTGTTTACATTGTTAGAAAATCAAGAGTGTAAAATGTTTCATGTTCTCAGCTTTTTTTTACTCCTTGTTCAGCACATTTAATTTTTTTAGGATTAAAGGATTAGAACAATTATACTTTGTTAAATAACTGTTTTCACTCGGATATATATCGGTTGATATTTATGTTTTTCTTACATTTTACATGAAATCATTACTCCAACACAAATAAACTAAAATGTATCCAGTAAGGACACTGATCTGTGTTTCTTCTTCTAGACGCTATATCTGTGGGCTTAATTTTTGATCGCTTAAGTGACATCTTAAGTTATATCTTTAGTAAACCTGACAACTAGTAGACGTCATCAGCATAATCTTGTATGTCATGGAAAAATGGTAGTAGTTTGTTCTTGGTGTTTGGATAAATACATTCAGAATTTTGATATTTATAGATTAGTGGTTCAGTAAATATATATATATATGAATGCCTCACTTTGATACTGTTATGTTTGTAAAACAAAACCAAAACCATACTGGTATTCTTAACTATTGTGAATAGTTTAGTTCCCTCACAAGGAATTTGTGTAATTGAGTTGATGTGAACACGAATCTATTAGTTGTATTTGTCCAAACAGTCTTCCCTCCATCCCTGGTGGCTCAGAAAAGAGCGACTTATTTACTTGTAATGGTTGTAGCATTGGATGCTTAGGAGTAGATTTATAGGCTTAAACTATTCGCGACTGTTTGTATTTGAGTATCTTTTCAAAACATGAATTTATGTTTATATATAAGTACATGCTCTATATGGTAATAAAGAAACGTTTAATTAATTATCAATGCATGGTATTATTCCTTATCTACATCATTTGAAGGTAAATATTTATTCTAATTTATGTTTCTTTCTGACTTTTTTAATGTATCATTAGAGTATTAATTAGGATAAAGTGTAATTCGGTTCGCTTAAAACGCATTAGTATATGTACGCTCAACAGATTGTTTGTTTGTTTGTAGTTAAGTACAAAGCTACACAATGGGCTATCTGTGCTGTGCCTACTACGGGTATCTAAACCCGGTTTTTAGCGTCATAAGTCCGCAGACTTGTGCTCAATAGAATAAAAAGAATTATAATGTTAAGTAACTTAATTTAATTACTTTAAGAATAGCTCACTAAAGATAAGTTATTTACTGAGAAAAAATATATATGAGGTTTATCATGCAGTTTATTCAAAAAAAGGTTAAACTATCAAAGCAACACAATGAAATAAAATTACAAATGTATATATATATATTTGGGTTAAGTCTAATACGATGTCAGAAGAAAATCATGGCCTACATATTCAGTATAAATCAACACAGAATTAAACTTGGAATGTGAATAAGAATATATATACCTAGAAAAGCAGCTAAGTAGCAACTAAATATTGTTCACACACACACACACACATATATATATATATATATACATACACTAATCTATCGTCCCCGGGTGGGTCAGCGGTAAGTTTACGAACTCACAATGTTTAAAACTAGGGTTTAATTCAACTCAGTGGACAAAGTGCAGATAGCTCATTGTGTAGCTTTGCACTAAGTAAGCAACAACAGGTAATCCGAAAAGTCCCCCGATGGAACAGCGGTAAGTCTACGGACTTGTAGTGTTAAAATCCGGCGTTCGATTCCCCCGGTGGACCCAGCAGATAATCCAGTGTGGCTCTAGTCTAGAATAAACAACCGTAAATAAAAATTATTACTCAACCTGTGCTAGGCATTTAACGGCATCTTGTGTTTTGTCTTTTTTTTTTACATATCTATTCTTCGTTTTTTTTTTCATTTAAATAAAAATCTAACATTTAATGCTATGTCCAGAGTTAAGAAACTTGAATTAAAAGGCTAAGTTTTAATGAACGTATTCTTACATGCTATGTTGTGCTATGTTTTATTTAAGGTCAATAGTAAGAGTGTAAAAGTAAAATATTAAAATAAGTGCAGACAATACGAATGAAAACTGACCACTCTAAATGTCACTAGTTTTATTAAAAGCTTGGAAGGTCAATTTTAGCGAATATTAAGGATACTTGTAAGTAAATATATTTGTTAAGTTATTTTTTAAAAGCAAAACCATATTGGGTTACCTGCTGTGTCCAGCGTGAGAAATCGAACCCCGGACCTTAGCGTTGTAAGTACCTAGTCTCACCACTGCCCCATGAGGTGAGAGACAACTGTAAAGTAAATACTTAGATCTGCTCCACAACCGTAAAATCACTTTAACAATATTACTGTAAAAAAAAATTCATTTTAAAACACTAATTGAATTTTTAAAGGATGTTGTATTGTTATATTTTCTGCTATTAGATGTAAGGATGGCTTTGGTTGGAAACTTCAAAAACCTATCATAACAGATGTCTGGAATACATGCAAAACAACCACGAAATATGCATTTGAGATTCACCTGAGAGACAAAAACATCCACTAACATTGTAGAGACTCGAACGAAGATTGAGTTGAATTCCGTGCAATGAATAACTTATCATACCACTGAAGGATTAATAAATGGCTAATGCCTTTTTTTTAATCCCTGGTGATTTAATGTTAATACCGGCTTACGGTTTCACAATAGAGGATTAGAAGGGCCAAACCAATAATTTAGAACTAGTGTAATCAACGTTGTAGAAAGGAATCCATTACTTCATAATCCTCGTTAGTCAAAGCACGTTTAGCAATTACACGCCTTTCTATTTGTCAAGATAATAGAAGAGACACGACTCCAGACAATACAGATATCTCATCCTGTCCCAAATATTTGTTTATCTCTATAGCCTCTTGTAATATAAATATATATATATATATTTAAATTTTCAGCAAAATATAACTACGAAACAAATAACGGAAATAAAAACACCTGGATAATTATGATGAAGTTAGGTTGTTACATAACAAGCTTTAAAAAGCTATACAAATTTATATTCAAATTTTATCATTCCTATCGAATGTTTGACGGATTTTTATTTTCATAGTTAACTGCGAGAGAACGACGTTTCTTGTCACTTTCAGGATTCTGGCGGTAAATTCACGACTAGTTTAATATATTTTATTCAAGAAAACTATTTTTACTACGTGAGCAAGTCATTTAATCTTGTTTATTCCATATTAAACGATATAAGAACAAATTATAACACAGAAATTATTTTAAAAAAATGTTTTGTTTGAAAAAATAATACGATTTTTATTAAGGTTTATTTGTAATTAGGCACAAAGCTACACAATGGGCTATCTGTGCTCGGCCCAACACGGGTATCGAAAACCGGATTCTAGCGTTGTAAGTCCGCAGACATCTCGCTTTGCCACTGGGGGACAATAATAAGATGCGAACAGTGATCGTATTTGTTACATTGAAAACTTTACTGCGTGCCTTGAAAGACATCAATATTTTATATTGATGCCCTTAATTAAGTCATGAATATTTAGGTGACTTAATCAAAACAACATTTTGGAACGTTCAAAAAGTCATCTCCAAACACACCAGTTGGACAAAATATTTTCCGAAATGAATCCAAGCTTGCCTCAAAAAAAGTTTAGATAAACAACATTGTGAAATAAAAAATAGCGAGATAACATGCTTGTTTTGCCAGCTATTTTAAAACATTAAAGTATCACAATTTATTATAAGAAGCTCGGGGGGGGGGGGGCAAGAATGAATAAAACACAGATTTCACGAGTAGTCGATACTTTGTCAACCTTGTTCATTTTAATGTTTAATTACGTTACTCTAGCTTTTAACCCGTACTTCACTCGGTGTGACAGTGGCAACTTTACGGACTTACAACGCTAAAATCCAAGGTTCGATTTCTCGCAGTTGACACGGCAGATAGCCTAATGTGGTTATGCCCTGTAGCAAACAAGAAAATAAGCAAACTTAACCCACGTGTTCTAAAGCAGTATGTATATATAACCCTTTAAATAGATTTATTACAACAGAAAGTTTGACGGATTTTTTATTTTCGTAGTTAATTATAAAGCTATGAAACTATGTTAGTAAGTACAGAAAGTGAACCAAGGTGTTACACAAACGTCAAGCACGTGCAATTATTGAATAAAACGTTCCCGTTTTTCATAAAAATGAAAATCTTAAATAAAGTGAAATTCAAGACACAAGAGACTTACGACGATCCTTATTAGCCTAAAACTAAGCTTTATCCTATTGTATCAACTATTAAAAAATACAGTGAAACTTACGAATAGATCCATTTACATGGGGGATCAGATTTTGCACAACAAAAACTCATCGTTTATGACTTCATAATGCACGGAAAATCAATTGGATTCGAAACCCGTCCCCCGAACATGCTCGCCCCTTTAACCGTGGAGGCGTTATAATGTGATGGTCACTTCCACTATTCGTTGGTCTAAAGTAACTTAAGAATTGGGGGTAGGTGGTGTTAAGTAGCTGCCTTCACTCCGATCTATCGCTTCTAAATTAGGGACGGTTAGCTCTGCGCGAAATTTAAAAAGAAAAACATAAAGCAAGAAATTGAAATTCACCAACTGTAATATCAAAGGAAAAACTTGTGTTGAAAATTCACCAACTGTAATATCAAAGGAAAAACTTGTGTTGAAAATTCACTAACTGTAATATCAAAGGAAAACATGTGTTGAAATTTACCAACTGTAATATCAAAGGAAAAACTTGTGTTGAAAATTCACTAACTGTAATATCAAAGGAAAACATGTGTTGAAATTCACCAACTGTAATATCAAAGGAAAAACTTGTGTTGAAAATTCACTAACTGTAATATCAAAGGAAAACATGTGTTGAAATTCAATAACTGTAATATCTCTTGTGATTCAACCTAGTTGTTCTAAAAAATCGATTTAGGTTTAAAAAAATATGTTTAATATCATTTAATATGTCAAGAAAGAAGTTATGTCTTCCAAACGCACTCGGGTTAATGGACACAAGTTTTCTTTTGAAGGTGATTTCATACAAATGTGTCCTGAAATTCAACTTTAACTTAGGTAAACAATGTGAAATATGTTTTAAACTGGTGTAGTGTAAAAAAAACAAAAACGTATAAGGCTTTTCTTAGCAATTCAAGAGACGACATTATTACAATATTCTCAAGAGCGTTTCGTATTCTTCTGTGAAAGTAGGCTTAGATCAGTGTTCTTGTTTCTTCTGTGAAAGCAGGCTTAGATCAGTATACTTGTTTCTTCTGTGAAGGTAGGCTTAGATCAGTGTATTTGGTTCTTCTGTGAAAGTAGGCTTAGATCAGTGTTCTTGTTTCTTCTGTGAATGTAGGCTTAAATCGGTGTACTTGGTTCTTCTGTGAAAGTAGGCTTAGATCAGTGTACTTGTTTCTTCTATGAAGGTAGGCTTAGATCAGTGTACTTGTTTCTTCTGTGAAAGTAGGCTTAGAACGGGGTACTTGTTTCTTCTGTGAAAGTAGGCTTAGATCGGGGTACTTGTTTCTTCTGTGAAAGTAGGCTTAGATCAGTGTACTTGTTTCTTCTGTGAAAGTAGTCTTAGATAGATGTATTTGGTTCTTCATGAAAGTAGGCTTAGATCAGTGCATTTGGTACTTCTGTGAAAGTAGGCTTAGATCAGGGTATTTGGTTCTTCACCTACTTTCACAGAAGTACCAAATGCACTGATCTAAGCCTACTTTCACTTAGATCAGGGTATTTGGTTCTTCTGTGTTAGAAGGCTTAGATAAGTGTATTTGACAGGCTTAAACTTTTTATCATTGACTTCTTCTTTCTCTTCTTCCTCTGTTATATTTAATGTATCTGGCCACATGTTGAAGAGAAACTCAGCATAAATTCCGAAACGTCGCCAGTAAATCCCCCCCCTCCCAAAAAGGGGAAAAGTTCATAATTAGCATATGTCAGTTGATCTCGTATTCCAAATAATTAGATAAACAAGAGCAATTAGAGAGATTGCATACCCCTACCCCGCCCCTCTTTTCGAGATTGCTTGCGTTTATATTTGATAACGTCAAATTTCAAATTTGAAAACTCAGAAAATCCTTTTCGGATTCAGAGAGATCAACGATTCGGATCATTTTTTTTTATTGTGATGAGGAATCTCAACCGGTACAAATCCGATCACACTTTACAGAGTTATTAATCCAAAACAGCGAAAATACCCTATCTTTACAAAATATGATTCAAAGTCCGGAATTGTATCCGGACCAAATTTGGGGAGGATTGTCCAATATTGTCTTTCCCTATTGTATAAAACTTTCGTATATATCGGTTGATTAGTTTTCGAGATACGCGCGCGGAAACACAGACACACACACGCACGGACCAAATTGTAATATCCTCACTCCCTCTGGGGGCGAGGGTAATAAATAAATAGTAGAAAAACATGAGTTGGCGTTGTCTGGTAATTAACATGACCAAATTGTTAATCCGAGGGTTTACCCCCTCCCCTCTTACCGAAAAAAATGCGCTACTCACATGGGGCCGTGGGTGAATTATAAGAATGACAGTCAAAGCAACTAGTCCTTCTCACAAGGGTTGGCGGAAAGTGCTGTTGATTAGTTGGCTCCCCTCTTGTCAACCAGTTCAAAATTAGGGATGGCTGTCCGCAGGTAGCTCTTGTGTAACTTTGAGCGAAATCCTGAAAGAAACAAACGAATCGAAGAAATAACTAGACATAGAGAGATGTTGAAACTAACTGATATTTCCTGTAGAAAGTTAAATGAATATGGATTAATGCATCAATGGTAGTTATTTGTTTTAGCTATACAAGTTTCGTGAACCGTGTCCTTCCTCCAACTGTTTTTACTTCTTGCTTGAATAGGTCCAATGATTTGAGTGTAAGTACCAACGAAAACGAAAAAAAAACAAAAATCAATCTAACGTAGTTTCGGGATCGTGTGGATGAATAATGATGAAGTTAATTATCTGACCAATTACATAAGAACATAGGCGGAATTTGGGACCAAAAGGGGCATAAAAGTATGACTTAAGTATTATTAGAGTCATGTACATACTGTGTCTCACAAGAAAAAAGTGGGGGCAACTTATCCCCTTGCCACCCCTAATCCCATCTATGCATATAAAGACTCACTCAGAATAAAATCGAGCTTACAAAAAGAATCCGAAATACTTAAACATACAGTAAGTAGTGAAAATTATTAGGCCAAAATGGTTGACGTTAAATGAAAACTTTATACATTTATCATCTCTGATCCGATGGGGATCAGCATGTTCTTGGGGGACGGAGGTACTTCAAGGTATTAGTGGGATGACAGAGACAAATTTACAAAGAAAACATAAATAATACATGTAGTGCGATGAAATATTTTGCAGTAAGACATTTATTCTTGGGAAATTTTTTATGATATATTTTTGCGTAGGTTCTCTAGTTCCTCCTGAGTCTTCGTCTGCGAGCATACATATTTCATGTGTCAGACAAAAAAATAACTTCATTCAAATTAAATACAAACTGCCCAAAACTGTGTTTTCGGAATACAAAATAAAACTGCTTCAGGTAAACTTCTCCCCCTCCTCTCAAAAAAACAACAACAACATATATTAGCTAAAACAGGTTGTACCTAGTTAGGGTTAACAACATATATTAGCTCCAGCAGATAGCACCTAACTATGGTTAACAACATATATTAGCTCTAGCAGGTAGAACCTAGCTAGTGTTAACAATATATATTAGCTCCAGCATGTGGTACCTAACTAGGGTTAACAGCATGTACTAGTTCCAATAGATAGCACCTAACTAGGGTTAACATCATGTACTAGTTCCAATAGATAGCACCTAACTAGGGTTAGAAGAGCTTATCCTGTCTACATTAGATATCCTAAGTGGTTTTCATGCCATTTTTTCTGCCATCAAAAATATGAAACGTAATTATTCATAAAGACACACCTGGTGATCTGTATTAAATATATAATAACTAAAAAGCACAAGTAGAGTTCTTTGTATTTTGAGTTTAAAAAACTCTCTGTACGTGTAGATTATAGATGAAACCAACTTAGAATAACGTAGAAATTCTCACCGTTTCTTCTTTACCATTTAAAATACAATAGTAAGAAAACCTATAGGATTAAACACGATGTGAAAGAAATTTCCAGAAATGAGACAGCAAAGTGATTGTATATTTTCATAATTTCTTCAAAAAAAAAAGTGAACAACGATTTTGTTGTACGGATTAAGATGATGATACTTAATGCAGATTTGCTTTATTTAAAAATTAAAGTTTAACAATTAGTTTTATACAAGAAAAATTGCCTATGAGATATATTGTCTACAAGGAAATGTTACAGAACTTTTCACAATACTTTGTTTTGACTATAAACTTGGCGTAATGTTCTATATTATTCCAAAACGAACATTTTAAACCTATTTAGTCTATAAAGCCAACATTTAATTGCTTAAATTTACTCAACCTTTTAATTCCATTTTTTGGAGGTGAAATTTTGTTCTCCTTCCCCCCCATAGCCTCTCATCTTATAACTCTAAAAATCGGGTTTCGATACTTGCAGTGGGCCATTAAGCCAAACTAAAACAACTTTGTTGTATTGCGTCAGTAAGCGCCATCTGTAAATAACGTTCTACATTAATGTGTTACGTATATAAACTACGGTTTACATTGAATATAAGACTAATTGGGTTTATGCGTGTCTCTCAACGTTTTGTTGCAAAAATAATTCATGGAGAGCTTCCAAAAGACACATAACATATTTCTGGATTGTCTGTTTCTGTAACTAACATTTATAGGCTTTACTAGGATTTAGAACAAACACACCAACGTGTTTACGACCAAATTATATAAATCACACTACTCAAACTGTCATTACTTTTCACGCACTTATTGCTATAACCCAACAAAACTTAGGCAGTTGATATACTTCTCGTCATTCATCAAACAACGTTTATTTACAAAAATATTTATTGTTATTTGCAACGTTGCAAATAATAATAACGTTTTTGATATACACGCGTGTTTTACCAATTTTGAACACTTTTTCGTTATATTTCCACGTCTTGCGGTCTTTCCTACTTTTCTGTGGTCTTTTTTTTGTGTCATTT
The DNA here is from genome assembly GCF_000517525.1 of Limulus polyphemus. Classification (NCBI taxonomy): domain Eukaryota; kingdom Metazoa; phylum Arthropoda; class Merostomata; order Xiphosura; family Limulidae; genus Limulus; species Limulus polyphemus. The sequence continues at coordinate 76,836 of NW_013670216.1, forward strand.
ACAAAAATCGTCGAGTCTGCAGTGCTGACGATGCTAATACAGTAAGAAAAAGTTATGATTTTTCTTGTTTAAAACCGTGCACGCGCATTTTGTCCTTTATAACTGGGCGATTTTTATTGGTCGAGAAGTTTTCCGTTTAAAACGTTTAAAAACATTAATGAGTATTGTTTGTTTTTGAATTTCGCGCAAAGCCACACGAGGGCTATCTGCGCTAGCCGTCCTTGATTTAGCAGTGTAAGACTTTAAAAACATTAATGAGTATTGTTTGTTTTTGAATTTCGCGCAAAGCCACACGAGGGCTATCTGCGCTAGCCGTCCCTGATTTAGCAGTGTAAGACTAGAGGGAAGGCAGCTAGTTATCACCACCCACCGCCAACTCTTGGGCTACTCTTTTACCGACAGATAGCGGGATTAACCGTCACATTATAACGTCCCCACGGCTGAAAGGGCGAGCATATTTGGTGGGACGGGGATTCGAACCCGCGACCCTCAGATTGCGAATTAATGAGTAGGTCAACGTCTTGTTATTCACGTGTTTGGGAACAAAATTGGCTTTTATAAAAAGGCTCTAGAAAATTGGAAAGCATTGTATTTTTTTTTTCATCCACGAGTCTATGCCTACTTATATACACATACTAAAAAAAAAATCAGCTGGGATTTCATTTTGACGCAGTTGTAATGAAAGCTTGGTTAATCATAGGAATTCCTAATCGGGTGTATTTTTTTTATATTTTTGTATGGCTTCAGTTGACAAACAATCTTGAAGCGATATGGATTAAATTCGGTTTAATCTAAGCTCCTGACTAAAAAAAACGGACTATGTGGGGTTTCGAAACGTTCTCGAACAAAGATTTAGTGAACAGTTTAAGGGTTTATTGTTTACTAACTAACATGTTACATTTTATGTAAATAAAACTGTTTTATACTTCGTGAATTCAGGTTTTATTGCGTCAAATTCCACGTTGAAGCCTTCTCACTTAGAAAGCATTTTAAAGCCAGTGTCGTAGGCAGTGTTTTCTAACATGTATATTTTAAAATGCAGTAGTTCGTATGACACAGTAACCAATCAATTGCCTGTATATGTTCGTGAACGTGCAATAGACTGTTAATGAAGGATTTCATTCTTTCGCTTTGGGAGCTTATAGCTTTTTTTTTTGTTGTTCGTTGTTTTACTTTGTTTGAAAACAAAGTGACATTCCGGCTGAATTTGTAATCCACTACACCAGACACGCATCACAAAACACGCCGGACTCGTTCCTTTGTCTTTCACCGGTTACTAGGCGTGTCACTGTTGAGGATAACAGTTTATTGATGCCGAATGATCGAGAGAACAAGATACTTACTTGTACAGATGCTGAACGTATTACATCAGTTGCTTTCTCTTAACAGGATGTTTTACAGTTTTACAGATAGAGACTGAAAACAATAATATTCTAATTAAGCCTAAAGAGGGTGATTTTTTTTGTTTGTTTGTTCCTAGTTAAACACAAA
>NW_013670216.1:79326-81373 GCF_000517525.1 Limulus polyphemus
TATATATATATATATATATATATATATCGAAACCTAGTTTTTTAGCGTTATAAGCCTTCTGACTTACGGCTAAACCACTGGGAGAGGGGGGGGGGTAAAAGGATGATGATAATAATTACAAAACTAATCAAGCTCAAAAAACTTAAATTAAGAGTGAGTGACTTTTAATTTTCAAAGCGATCATACCCTGTAAAGTAATAGTGGTTTGTCTCGACAGCATATTTAAACAGTTGAAAGTCTAAAACTTTAGGGAGGGTTAGTGATGAAAGCAGCATCTGGTTAACAAACCACGTGTACCACTTATTTAAACAGTTAAAGTTGGTGCACGTTTTACGATTCGGATCTGAGTTTTAAAAAGAATAAATAACGATTTTAAGAGGAGAGGAACACAAAAGATGAATAGAAAGTTACTTCTAATACTGTAGTAGAATAGAAGAGTGGATGGATTTATGTTTTCATTGCTAGTCTTACACCATGACCAGGTGGTTAGGGGGTGCTTGATTCGCAATCTGAAAGTCGCGGGTTCGAATCCCCGTCCCACTAAACATGCTCGTGGGGGCGTTATAATGTGACGATCAATCCCACGGCGGGTGGTGATCACTAGCTACTTTCCCTCTAGTTTTTCACAAACCAATCATTGAATTATTTATTATACCAGCATTTCAGGCATATTTTACGTCTCGTAACGAAAATGATGAAAAGTAAAGTTTCATAGTATTGTTAAACTGAAGTTAAATTTAAGAGCTGCTGTAAGACTAGAGGGAAGGCAACTAGTCATCACCACCCACCGCTAACTCTTGGGCTACTCTTTTACCAACGAATAGTGGGATTGACCGTCACATTATAATGCCCCCACGGCTGAAAGGGAAACATGTTTGATGGGACGAGGATTTGAATCCGAGACCCACAGATTGCGAGTCGAGCACCGTAACCACCTGGCCATGCAGGGCTCATAACTCAACGAATAAAAATTATTTTTTTTCTAAACCTTATTATCGCCCTCTACATAATAAAGATTTAAAAGTCTTAGAACGAGTTAGGTAGCAGATCAGAGTTAATCTATATAAATTTAGCTTTTTCTCGCCAACTTTCTAGTTATGACAGAAAGACTATGATAATTGTTAGAGATACTGTTAACACGCAGTACTTCAAAATGTCTTGAGAAGATCTTCCAGCAGCTGGTGACGTACCGGACGTTTTTGATGACGTACCCGGATGTTTCTCATGAAAAAAAAAACCATGAGCGTGAAACTGACAAGCTACTTAGTAAACGAGATCCTTCATCAACGTATTGTGAATGGAGTATTCTCTGTGCATGGAGAAGTTATCTGTGTTCTCTGTAAATCAGTTTAGGTATGAAATAATTTAATTATTTTCTCTACAGCGGTTCGTAGCGAACTAGTGTGCGCGTGTGCCAAGTCTTCTCTCCCTAGAGACGAGCAGTTTCGGTTTGACCATAAAGTTATATGTGATAAATGGAGAGAGGTATCTGAACTGCACGTTATCAGTTTCACTTCAGTGACTCTGTTAAAGGTTAGAACGGCCAGGAATGTTTAGACGTGTAAAGTTTCTATTAGATAATAACTTCTCACGCGAGTGTAGCCTTTACTATTTACTGCAGGGAAATATCAACAACCTCAGCTTTTTTTTTCTTTTTCTTTTTTACGTTTTGACAGAAGTAAAATGTCGAAAATACGAACCGAGACTATTCCCTTGACTCAACCCGACATACACGTTAAAAGCAGAAAGACTAACATTCAGTATAGATTTTTGGTTAATAATTGTAATGTAACAAAGACTGACTATCGATAGTGGGGAGTTAGAAACACGAACATGTTACGTGTGTTGCACCAAACCAAAACATAAATATGTAATGTTTATTACATAACAAGCAAGTTTATGCCAAACGATATACTGATACTGACATGTCGACAATGCGTAGGCCTAATGTTACAATTACCGAGTTTATCCAACATAGGTAATATTTTTTCAAATATTTGTCATTTTATTGGAGATCTAATTTTAGTTTAAATTCGATGACGAGGAA
>NW_013670216.1:81865-83135 GCF_000517525.1 Limulus polyphemus
AAACTTAGAGCACCCAACTGATGACTGTAAAACTTAGAGCACCCAACTGATGACTATAAACACTGAGTGCACTAAAACTGATGGCTCAAAAAACACTGACAGCACCTAACTGACGCCTGTAAACATTGTGTGCACCCAACTGACGCCTGTAAACATTGTGTGCACCCAACTGACGACTGTAAAACTTAGAGCACCCAACTGATGACTATAAACACTGAGTGCACTAAAACTGATGGCTCTATAAACACTGACAGCACCTAACTGACGCCTGTAAACATTGTGTGCACCCAACTGACGACTGTAAAAACTTAGAGCACCCAACTGATGACTGTAAACACTAAGTGCACTAAAACTGATGGCTATAAACACTGACAGCACCTAACTGACGCCTGTAAACATTGTGTGCACCCAACTGACAACTGTAAAAACTTAGAGCACCCAACTGACCATTGGAACTAAAGGTGCTAATACAAGTTATTTTCGTGTTATTGTTGCATGTACACATATATATAGATCGTCTGTATCTATATATGAATGTATACATAATTTATCCATGTGTGTGTAGTGTATACATAAATAGTTACGTACATTTGTATGTGTATTATTGTTGTCAATCCTAAGTTTTACTTCTAATTACGTTACTTTCAACCAATAGATATCGCTTTCTTATTTCATTTTTGTTCATTATTTAGTGCTCTCCTACTTATCTCCAATACCTATATTAAAGTAGCTATAATTTAAGCAATGCAATGATCTCTTGATTTCACCGTTTTTCATGTACCTCATAGAAATGACAAACAATTAGAACAGGTAAATGACAGAATCTCACTATATATATATATATATATCTTAACACTATACCTGCAGAAATCTGTAAATTACTTCAAATAGTGACGCATTTTGCCTCAAACTAATCTATCTTATATGAAATAATTATTCAATTTAATTTTACGAACACATAAGAAAACTCGCTCTTTAAAAGATTCGTTTTCCGCATTCAGTGACTTTCTCAGCAGAAAAGAAGTATTTTCTGTGATTTCACTTCTAAATACATTTTAACACATTTTTAGCCTTGACCAATATCTAATACTAGCATAATATTGTGTTTTGTCAATACTGTTAATGGCTATTAAATGTATGACGACGCATGATTCAAAGCTGTTAAAGTTATGAAAAGGTATGCTGATGTTCCAGTTCAAAGCTGTTAAAGTTATGAAAAGGTATGCTGATGTTCCAGTTCAAAGCTGTTAAAGTTATGAAAAGGTATGCT
>NW_013670216.1:84075-89984 GCF_000517525.1 Limulus polyphemus
ATGTCAATTCAAAGCTGACATGTCATCATATTTTTACATAATTTAACAGTTCAAAGCTGTTAAAATTATGTAAAAATATGATGACATGTCAATTCAAAGCTGTTAAAGTTATGTAAAAATATGATGACATGTCAATTCAAAGCTGTTAAAGTTATGTAAAAGTATGATGACATGTCAATTCAAAGCTGTAAATGTAATTTGGTGGCTTAAAAATTGAGTTGGAAGGAACAAGTAAAGCACTTGAAATTTAATGCATTAAAATGTTTAACTTTATCAAGTTGATGCAAGATTTCAACTATCGTTAAGCATCTCGTCCTGAGCAACAAAATCAGGTTTCCATTATTCAGAGATAGATATTAAATAATGAAATGACTAGTTTTGTATATTAAGGTTATGCGCGTAAAGAAACATGGAAAATTCCTGTCGAGGCCTATTGCGGTAACCTTACGTGCGTGGTCCATGATCTTAGAAGCGACTGCATAGCCTTTCATTCAAGCTGTGTATACATGTATTCTTCCCTTATACGTGTAGTTTGAATACGTTACAAGTCTATACATTAAGGTTCGTTCGATAGATGATTGCATTATACAAATGATACATGAAACGATGATGCAACCATGCGTTTAGTTGTAAATTATTCATAATACATTAACATTTATGTTTCTATTCGAGCACAGGGGTTCAGTACGTTATACTAAAGCGAATTTGGAGCTTCGCCACGTTGTTACAGTCCATGTCGCTATGTCCAGTCAGACTCTGTCTGACGACCGCGCATCTTGACAATAGCCCTGCAGCGTAGTTTCCATTGGAAAAGCCTCCGTCGTAAGGCTATCAATTCCAAAGAACATGAATACTCCTTAAAGCCGAAGACATGGCGATCAAGATGCGGACGCAACGCCTACTGATTTCTGTGAAATTGGACTGTCAAAACAAGCGCTGAAAAACAATCGTTCTCCTACACTAGATGGATTATGAAACAATCTCACAGAAATCCGCAGTCCTGAAATGCCATTAATGTTTTGGGTGATGTATTGAAAACCGGTCGTGTTGTTTCTTTTCACACGTTTCAAAGTTGGCACTGACCGAGAAGTAATTTCGTTTGATGACTTGTCAACTATTTCACATCAGCACGTTCAATGACCTCCAGTTTCTCCATCATATTGTTTACAGTTAACTTGGGTGATTGTAACCACGAATGTCGCGTGCACTCGCACTACTAATGATGTACTTACTAACCATTTCTTTTAATAACCAAAGTCGTTGTTTTTCTAGGGCAGAACTACCCAATGAGCTATCTGCGCACTGTCCACTGTGGGGAATCGAATCCCGAATTTTAGCATTATAAGTCGTAAAATCGTAGATGTATTGAAATCAGGTGTCTTACTGCTATACATTATGTGCGAATATAATATCGTATTTTTTTTCAATAGAGTATTTTTTTTTAAAAGTTCGACTATTTAAGGGAATTTTCAAAACTACCTCTGAAAATGTTTCCGCCTAATAAGTTACGATTATCATCCAAAGATTAATGCTCAATTTGTAGCTTACTTTGAACCATGATACGTTTTACGATCATTTCAATTTTCAAATGTTATTTGCAAAATGTAAATGAAAGTACAATTAATCGTTTATTAAAGTTTTTATCACCAGGTGTCCAGCAAAAGCTTAATAGGATTTTATCATGTTATTTTCCTAGAAAATTAAAGAAAAGGGAAGATGAAAAAGGTTTCGTGAAACATGATGAACTACAAGAAGAGTCCTATGATGCAGAGAAGCCATCAAAAGAAAAGAAATCCTGGCGGAAGTATCTGGAACCTAATTGTCCCTGCTGCCCTAACCTCTCCAAGCGATACTCAATAGCCGTACTTAGTTTCTTCGGATTCCTCATCAGCTTTGGTATACGATGCAATCTTGGAGTAGCCATTGTTCAGATGGTCAGCAACACGACAGCTGAAGTAAGTGATATTTTTATTTTCGATATTAGCGTTCCACACTGTGGATCCGATGATCCATGGTTTTCGCCCTGTTACCGCCAAGAAAACAAAAACACACTCCGCACATGAGTGCGTTTATAAGATTGACTTTTAAAACCTAATATTCGAGTTGGTGTTGACCAGCTGCCTTCCCTCTAGTCTATCACTTGAATCCCAATTGTTGGTGTTAGATGGTGTTGACCAGCTGCCTTCCCTCTAGTCTATCACTTGAATCCCAATTGTTGGTGTTAGATGGTGTTGACCAGCTGCCTTCCCTCTAGTCTATCACTTGAATCCCAATTGTTGGTGTTAGATGGTGTTGACCAGCTGCCTTCCCTCTAGTCTATCACTTGAAAATCGGGGATGGCTAGCGCAGATAGCCCTCGTGTAGCTTTGCGCGGAATTCAAAACAAACCAAACAAACAAATCGTTTCTAATCAACCGACACAGCATGGTGGTCACCAACGTTACATTCATTGCTGTTTTATCCTGATGAACAGTAAATGTTTTGACAGAAAAAAATATCACATATATATATATATATATATAGCGGTTATTCTAATGTTGGAAGTGGCATGCAGTGGGGCTGTCACTGTTCATTCAGATAAATCCGTCTTAGAAAACACTTCCTATTTTGCTCTGAATTAGCTGGGTTGCTTAGATGGGCCCCTGACAATTCAATCACTAAGGGTCCTTCCCTTCATACGGGTCCTACCCCTGAAGTCACCACGTCTTTGCTCAGAGAACCATCCGTTGCTATGATCAATGTTAGACTATATATATATGTGCAATCCACGGCTTCGGTTGCGTTGACCTGTCCTGACCTTTCCTGATCAATGTTAGACTATATATGTGCATTCCACGGCTTCGGTTGCGTTGACCTGTCCTGACCTTTCCTGATCAATGTTAGACTATATATGTACATTCCACGGCTTCGGTTGCGTTGACCTGTCCTGACCTTTCCTGTTGCTAGTTTTCATTGTTTTGAACTTAATGTTATCTGCTTGGACCCACTAAATATTTTTGGTGCTTTCCAGCCAGTTTACATATGTCCTTTCCATCTTGCTTTGTCTCTCAGCAGTTGATCAAATTCAATATCTCTATTACTGCCTTTCTAAGTACTCATATATTTCTTTAAAATACGTGTTTTTTACGATTAAGTACTATAGACAATAGCTTATTAATATTTCAGTCAAAAAGAATGTATATCAAGAACTATTTAAATTTTACTGTAAAGGACATATAATTTTTCGAGTATCTTTATTTTTCAACTTACCTTAAAAGAAACTCTGTTTTCTCTCTCTAAATAATCGTCAAATATTCTTGTTTGATAGGGAAACACTCCAGAATCCTATATAATCTCTGAGAAACTCAATTTTTAACATTCTGACTGTTCGTTAGATATTCAGATTAATTTCACAAATGTGAAAAGCGTAAGAACGAACCATTAGTACAGATAATTGAGGGCTAGTCACGCTATGTAAATAAAATAAAAAAAATTGCTAGGCTCTTATGCTGAAGCATCCCAGTGACTGAGCGGTTGGTCTGAGGACTTATAACGCTAAAATTCGAGTTTCGATACCTGAGGTGGGCAGAACATAGATATTCTATTGTACGGCAACAAACAAACCCATTCTGAAACTAGGAAATACTTCTTAAATTCTCCATTTGGCGGTTATGATTACACACTAGTGCTCGACAGCGTAATTCCAGTGTAACGAGCTTTTGCCAAAAAAAAAAAACCAAAAAAAACAACTACATATCTTGATCAACTTTCCACAGAATCGCCATTATAAGTGAACGCCAGCTTTCGAAATCACGTTTAGTAAGCTGACGAAAAGCATGTGATTTCCATTAGAGTTGCAAGAAGGACTTGATAAGTACGTTATTGAATGGGATTCTTGTAATTCCAGTTTCTTCGTCGGTCTTTCTCATGAAAATATCTATCGATTTCTAGGCGTGGCTGGAAGTTTGTGAACATTTTGGCTTGTGAGCCTTCTCTAATTCAGATGCTTTCTTTATTATCTGTTAACGGTACGATAAGATATTATCGTTTTCCAAGCAATGCTTTTTTGGGGGGTCGGAAGGTTCTCTTTCATAAGTATTGCTTTGAATTTGTGATTGAGAGCGTTACTTGAATTGGAACGTGATTTCAGTCTTTTAATTTTCTAAATGCTTTGCTATTCAAGAATACGAAGGTCTCTCTCTTCTTCGTAATGTTGTTTCCTTTGGTTGTACATCGTATAACCATCGCGCTGTACGAATATGTTTTCTCGGAAAGTGTTGCGACATAACTGTTCAGTCATAAATGTACTCGTGGTGGCTTTGTACTTTGAATGGTGTGGATTGTGCCTTAAATATATGTACTAAGCGTGCCACCCGCAGTACCATGGTTCGAATCTGTACCACTGCATCATCGCATACTAATCAATTTTTTAAAATGCGATTAAGTGTCTTTAGTAACCGCTATCCTAAGGACCGAGGTTTAAAAAAACACATTTAACTTTAAAAAATAATCCGTCAATAAATGGGATCTATTTTACGAAAACTGAACACGTACTTAGCATTATAATTGAATGTAATAAACCTAGAATATATATGTTGTAATCGAATGTAATGATCATTACTTTCTGAACAAAGCAAGCTATCTACATTGATCCAGTCTAAAAATAACCCAGGGACTGATATAGCTAATATAATGTACCGGTCAAACTAGGAGTGTGCACTGCCATGAAATTAAAAACTCATAACGGCTAGAATGGATTGGTTAGATATCCCTACTGCTAGCGATATTTTTGGCTATTAAATCAACTCTACACCCTTACTAAAGTATAACATTTCTTTAATCATTTTTTGTTTCTTGAACCGGAAATAGGCTGTGTATTTTAATTTGGTAAATGTTCACGTTACTTTGACGTTGTAGTTGCACAAGTTTTTAGTCCCTGGAATTACTCGCAAAAATTGTTCTTAATGGCTATTTATAAAAGTGTACTCATTGTCTCTAATTTTGAGCTTATGACAGATAATACCGAACACAAGCAGTTATTCTACGATGTTATAAAATTTTCATAAGTATTTTGACTTTTTTCTTTATTCATACCCTCATTAGCGGATTTTAGATTATAATCCCCCCCCAAAAAAAACTGATAAGATTAAGTTACTTTTTATGTAAATATAATTTGGAATTTTAAACTTGTTCAGAGTTGTTTTACGTGTTTTAATAGAACTGTTTTCAAATAAATCATGTTAACGGTGATCTATTGTAAGTAATTAAACAGGAAAACGTTGATGGAAAATTCTACAATTATCTTGATGGGCAATGATTTGATTGGGAACCATCTTCAGTTTAACTCTTAATGTGACAATCTGTTTTATATAATTGGCCGATACGTGCTTGATCTTTATAAAAAAAACAGTTTTTCGGAAGTATTAAGATATATGTGAATGCTTAACTTGTACAAAACATAATAAACAAAGCTCTTTATTTAACTTTGCACACCAATATATCACAATGCAGCGCAGTTAACCGAGCTACACAGTTATGATGGTTTAAGTTATACAGCAAGACTTGAATTTTCACACATTGACTGATTGATGAGAACACGAAGTTCATACTTTCACTCTTAAACTAACCACAAGAGACAGAGCAGATTGGACACAAATAAAATTGATAAAATGCTCTATTTCTTACATTAAGAGCTAAGAAGAGACTGGCTTTTCTACGTGTAAGAATAAGTATCACCTACTAGTTCAAACTGTAGAACAAGTCTTAAAATATCACAGTCACAGACGACCCACACTATTACATCTACAACAATAGAGCAGATACGAAACCAATCAGAACATTCACAGATGACCCATACTATCACATCTACAACAATAGGGCAGCTACAAAACCAATCAGAACATTCACAGATGACCCATACTATTACATCT
>NW_013670217.1:0-1108 GCF_000517525.1 Limulus polyphemus
AACGAAGTTTTATAATAATGGAATGTAAGAAAAGTGACCTGAAAAACGGGGCTGACTCGATAACCCGTGTCCGATTTTAACGAAACTTGTTTTATTCTGTTTCTATTCTCATTTCATTAAAAATATGGCGCTATTGTGCGCCGTTTTTGCTGTATTTAATTATAGACAAGCACACACACAAACAAACAATCAATCTCAGAGTTTTAGTAGTATACATCAAAGATTAAGTTTTAATTATCTTATGATATCATGCTTTTACGATGATTTAAATGGTCAGGGAATGTATGAAACTAATGAAATAGTGATTTAAACTTATTGTATTAATTATAGTCAGGTTGAAACATGTCATAGTGGTCCCATTTCGTGGAACTATGACGTCATGGCCGCCTAGCAACTTGCCCTCTAGTGACAAATTGTGGAACTTTGACATCATGACCGCCATGATTATCATGGCGGCTATTTGTGAAACTATGATGTCATCATCTTTGGTGACATCATCCTCACCGAGGCGACATGCGTGTGGCGCTCTCTAACGGCGTGTTGCTTTAGTGCTGAAAACTGTTGATCACTTACAACTTTTAGCTTTTAGTGTATATTTGTTCAGTATATGTAAATAAAAGCATGCAAAAGATATTGGATTATCTTGCTATATAAAACAGGATTGTTTTCTTTTCATATAAAGTTCACACTTTGTTATTAGTATGAAGGACCAAAGAAAAATTTCGTTAATAGATGGCATGAAATTCATAAATTTAATCATTCTGTTTTTGAAAGTTTGAGAGTATATACAAGTCTTACCTCATGCAAAATATTGCACTCCTGATGATGACACAGATAGATGTTGAAACACAGAGGGTATAAGACTGTTCACAGACTCCAAGATTTTACCTTTATGCAGTAAATTATTAATTAACATGTTTACTGCATTTTGAGAATGGAGACAGTATCATTTTTAAATATTTATTGTGCATCATTAAACGTTATTTATTTAAACAGTTGTGATATTTCAGTATCAGGTGGAAATACTCCACTGTTTCAGTATCACAGCAGATGGTGTGTGTGTGTGTGTGTGTGTGTGTGTGTGTGTGTGTGTGTAATAAGTAGAATA
>NW_013670217.1:1129-3087 GCF_000517525.1 Limulus polyphemus
GTGTGTGTGTGTGTGTGTGTGTGTGTGTGTGTGTGTGTGTGTGTATAAATAGGAATGTAACAAAATTATCAGGTGAAAATACTGTTTTATTATCAAAACAGAGGGTACACAATTTCAATGTAACAAAATGTCTTGAAGTGAAAATATTCTATTTTAGTATGTTATAACTGACATGGCATCAAGTTATTAGACTCATTAAAACACTGTTTTATCAAATGGTCAAAATACTCCCATGTTCTCCTACGTATATGTTATATCATACACTGTAGTTCCACAAAGATACCCATGTTCTCCTAAGTATATGTTATATCATACACTGTAGTTCCACAAAGATACTCATGTTCTCCTAAGTATATATCATACACTGTAGTTCCACAAAGATACCCATGTTCTCCTAAGTATATGTTATATCATACACTGTAGTTCCACAAAGATACTCATGTTCTCCTAAGTATATATCATACACTGTAGTTCCACAAAGATACCTATGTTCTCCTAAGTATATGTTATATCATACACTGTAGTTCCACAAAGATACCCATGTTCTCCTAAGTATATATCATACACTGTAGTTCCACAAAGATACCCATGTTCTCCTAAGTATATGTTATATCATACACTGTAGTTCCACAAAGATACCCATGTTCTCCTAAGTATATATTATTCCATACACTGTAGTTCCACAAAAAGATATTATATAAAGTGTTCTGCTCTAGAGTATCTGAGAGTTGAAAAATAAAAACAAAAAATACCAGCCTTCAAACCTCAATTCACCATCTATTAACCATTGTTTCAGGTTACTAAAGTATCCGTGGTTTGTATTATAAACTTTAGTTCCATAACTTCAATGACTAGATATATTCATATTTTATCAACATTTACTTTTTATGTCTTCAATATTTCTGACTAACCACAGCATAACTTACTCTTCAACTCTAATGTTAACAAGTTGGTCATGAGCTCACACTCTCTAACATTACTTCCAAAAGTAAGATCTTGAACTCAAAATGAAACAGATTTCTCAGAAAATTGAAACAAGACAAATATTATCATAAAACATATTTTGAAAAGGAAACAGGTAGGTGAAATGGTTAGCACCAGAAAATACCTTTTAAAATAGTAAGAGACACAGAACAATGGTAGTTAAATAAACAAGTACGAGAGTACACTTGCAAAAAGGGTATGTGAAAGAACGTAAGGGTAGTTGATAAAGTTTGTACTAAAATATACTTTTAAAAGTGGTTTGTGAAACAGAACAAAGGTAGTTCAGACAGTTTGTACTAAAATATACTTTTAAAAGTGGTTAGTGAAACAGAACAAAGGTAGTTCAGACAGTTTGTACTAAAACATACTTTTAAAAGGGCACTTGAAATAGTGAGTTACAATACACTTTTAACAGAATAGGATACTTTGTTAGTGTTCTTGGTTGAGCGACACGTGGAAATGAACATTTTGGTAAAGAGCCTCACAACTAACAAACATTAGTTTAAGTTTCAATAATTTACCAGATATAAACACTTACTGTTGCAATATTTTCTAAGACAATGACCCAAGTTTCTCATTCAATAGGAAACTGTTTTTTTCTCTGTGAGGGGTTGTCAGTACTACTGCTTACTTTCTGTTCATTGGTATAATAAGTATGTGAAAAACTCATCTAGATTCTATAGTACAACTCTTGCTTTTTTTATCTGCTCCTGTGCCACAACTCTTTCTACAGTCATATTCTTTGTTTTTGTCATGACTTTCTTTACATCTGACAATATTCTGTTTATCTGTATCATGACTTTCTGTAGAGTCCCCAAACATCTGTTTTCCTGTATCATGCCTTTCTGTAGAGTCTCCTACCATCTGCTTGCCTGTATCATGACTTTCTGTAGAGTCTCCTACCATCTGCTTGCCTGTATCATGACTTTTTGTATGGTCTCCTACCATCTGCTTGCCTGTATCATGACTTTTGT
>NW_013670217.1:4087-7668 GCF_000517525.1 Limulus polyphemus
CATGACTTTTTGTATGGTCTCCTACCATCTGCTTGACTGTATCATGACTTTTTGTATGGTCTCCTACCATCTGCTTGACTGTATCATGACTTTCTTTACACCTAACTATATTCTGCTTGTCTGTACCATGACTCTTTGAATGGCCCCCTATCATCTGTTTGTGTGTATCATAACTTTCTGTATGGTCCTCTGCCATCTGTTTGTGTGTATCATGACTCTCTGTACAGTCCACTACCATCTGTTTGTCTGTATCATGAATTTTTGTACAGTCTTCTATCATCTGTTTGTCTGTATTATTACTTTCTGTAAAATCCCCTACCATCTGATTGTTAATATCACACCTTCTGCTATGATTATATACCAATTCTTGTTGAGTATCTTTTACGATGACATGATCATAAGGACTTGTATTAGTTATATCAGAAGATCCAATATGAAGAAGATCAGAAAGTTCTAAAGGGTCAAAGTCGACACTCTCCTCTTTCCCATGAATACCTCGAATAACAGAAAGAGATGGAGCCCAACTGTCATCATCAGTGTCTGATCCTATTCGTGACACTTCTAAACGTTCCATTTTCTTGCGCATTACATTCACACTGTGTAGAAGAGCATCCCTTTCATCCTGAAGAGAGTTTACCCTGTCTTCCAGTCGTTTCACAGTGTTCTGGTAGGAAGTGACCGACATCTCCAAGGTATGGACATTGGTGTGTGCTACCTGAAAAATAAGCAAGTAACTAGAGAATAACAACAAAACAAAATGTTGGTATCTATTTCACAAAACAATCAAATGAAATGAACTAATTTTAATCTGTTTACGACAAAAAATAATAATGAGATTTTCGAGAGGAAATATATATATTTGCACCAATTCCACACAACACACAAAAAAGAGGTTTGCTTAAACCTACTATGTGAGGAAAAACGTATCTGCACTGTTCCAGGAAAATGGTTACCTACCTACACAGTTATTCTCAGTAAGATAGTCACTTACAGCTATTCAAGACCATTTCCCTGCAACTACTCACTGTTCCAGGAAAATGGTTACCTACCTACACAGTTATTCTCAGTAAGATAGTCACTTACAGCTATTCAAGATCATTTCCCTGCAACTACTCACATTTCAGAAATGAATTCCTGCAGCTACATTTAGAAACAAGACTTACCTGTAGCTTCTTCCAAACACAAAAACACTTACTATAGCTGCTTGAAGAAAAGGTAAGAGGTATTCTAGACAGATAGGAATCCACCTAGCTATACTAGAAGTATTTGCAACCCCTCTTAGTAAAACTTGTGTAGCTCTACTCCCACAAAGATAAAAATATTACTTCCAGAAATACTTGTGTGCAACTACACCCAGGAAAACAGAAAAAACCTTGGCAACTACTCTGACAAAGACAGCAAATCTTGTGTGGAGTTAGTTACTCTAAGACAGAAAACTTATGTGCAGCAAGTCCAAGAAATACAGAAATTCTTATATGTAACTATTCCAGAAATACTTGTATTACAACAACTTTGGTATAAATGCTGATCAGGTTAAATAATACAGAATTACTAGTTGATTGCTCCAGAAGCAATTTCATGTTGCTGCTCCAAACATCTACACCAGAAGATATCTTACTGGTAATTTGAATAAATATGAAATATTTATGTGTGACTACTTCAGCACAAACTAATATACTATTTCATCACTGTTTCAGAAGACAGGGAACCAGAGAAAACCTCTGTAAAGTTTCTTCCGGAGAAAATACTCACCTGCAGTTGCTCTAGCAGTTCCATGTTCTGCCGTTTCAGATTTCGATTTACAGTTTCCAGTTTTTGAAATAGGTCATCATCTGCACGGTCTGGACTGTAAAGCATTTCTTCTTGTAAGACATGATATTCTACTTCATATGCTTGAAGTTGTTTACTAAGGTCCAGATTAAATACCTGTTTAACAAATGTTCCAGCTAAATACACTTATACCAGGATATAATGAGAATCAGATTGTAACAAGCTATATGGTTAATACAGGTGTAATGAGAATCAGCTAAAAGAATGTAATAAGCTACCTGGTTAACAAAGATTGTAACAAGCTATTTAATTAAGATTTACACTAAAAGTATAGAGAAAAGTTCTTATAAATATTTCAAGAAAATATGACGTATTACAATAAATAACACAGTTAATTAAAAAAGATTAAAACATATAAGTGACTTTTATTGTGGATATTTACAATATGTGACAGATTTGTTACTTAAGAAAAAAGCAGTTTACAGTAGCATAATAGTCAGAAACCAGCTGTTAAACAAAACAAATAATAATCTAAATAAAAAGAAACAATGAGGACTGGGCAACATTAATAGTAGTTCAAGTATAGTCAAACCTGGTTAAAAATCCTTTCCATTTGAATTATTCCCATTGATGGTAATGTGGTCTTGAGAAATTCCATTATTGATTCAAAACTGCAGCACTGCAGTAGAAGCTCCCTGTGGTTACTAAGTAAAACTAGTGCCACTTTAAAAACTGCTTCAATACCTTGTAGAAATATCAAGTCTGCAGAAAAAAGTATCTCATGACCAAAACTTTCCAGAAACATTAAATAATGGCTCAATATCTTGTAGAAATATTAAGTCTGCAAAGAACAACAAATAATGCATGACAAAAACTTTCCAATATCATTAAAAACTGTTTTGAAACCTTGTAGACATAGAGTCTGCAAATAACACCATTTGTTGTATATTCTGTTACGTTATCATTTAAGTCTGTGTTCTTTTTTAATTTTTTAATTATATTATAAACTTCTTACTTAATAACTGATGTTTTTTGTAAGAATATTGTGAAGTAACTTTATGAGGTTTTAACACTGATATGAGAATTTAAAACTACTCCAAAACATTTGTATTTCAAGATGTTTTTGGCATTACCATGTTTCTAATATTTATTACAAAATTTTGTTTTCCACCCAATGAATCAACTGAAATATATTTTAAGGTGTTATAGTACCATAAGGAGCTTTCATTGTATTTAAATAGTTTGTTTAAATTTTAACTAAAAAAAAAATAGCATAAAACCAAACACACAAAAAATTTTAAATTTTTGTTTTATTATGAGAAAGACTATGAAAGTATAAAAAAGAAACTTATTGTTTCTATTAAGCCACTATGCTGTAATGATATTCTAATATTCAATATATTTATCTATACTTTTAGTATACACATACAGGTGAACTTCAAATACTTCCTTAACTGACTCATCAAACAACCTAGATTTATTTATATCTTTAAAACAAACATACAACTGTACTTCAAGTTATTCATTAACTCTTTCAGCATGGGCTCGGTCCCTGGGACTGACCTCGGAAACTATTTTGTGCTTGTTATAGCTTTCATGCTATAAATTTTAAATTAGTAAGCGTACGTACGCTAACAAAATTTGGCAGATTATCAGTAAATATTACAATGCTTTCACAAGCAAAATACCAAGTTATTTTTTTAAGTCTTAAGTCTTAAGCAATGTTTTTCTTGAGCCTTTTTTTTCTTTTCACATGTTGCCTATCTAACATGCAAAGTAATTTTCATTTTAAGATTAAAAATACTTTTATG
>NW_013670217.1:8608-17702 GCF_000517525.1 Limulus polyphemus
AAGTCAACAAATGCAATGACATGGTCTTTGACCTGTAAATCATCTCGAGAGGGTTAACTGACTCACCAATCAACCTAGATTTATTTACATTTTTAATACAAACATACAACTGTACTTCAGGTTCCTACTTAACTGACTCACCAAACAACCTAGATTGTTCTATATTGTTAATATAAACACAAATTTATTTAAAATTCTTCATTAACCGACTCACCAAACAACCTGGATACAAAACCTAAGGAGAACTGAGAAGCAAAAAGAGTGAGAAACCATGGAGCTGCATATAGTGTTGGCCCAATTTCATAACTCTCCAAGTGGGAGTAAACATCACGATGTTGATCATGAAGTAATCTAGACAGTTGATACATCTGGACCTAATCAGAAGCAGATTAATAAAACAGTAAGAAGAGTATTTAGCTGAATAAAGCTAAAACTCAATGAACATAGATCTAAATTACCACAATATACAGCATTGTCCCTAGCTTGTTATCAATGGCTAACTTACAAAAGCTAGTACTTCAACAAAATTTGGGGATTTAAACATCTCTCTTCTGTTTCCCTAAACTTGAGAACAAATGTCTTGTAACATTCATTTACAAAGAACTTCACTCTTTTATGAACACATTTTTAGAGGGAAATGGGTGAGAGAGGGGGGGGGTATGAAGAATGTTCATTTTGATTGCTCATGAAAATGGCAAAAATTGTGAAAAACCCATTATTGGAATGTATTCTGTAATTAATTCATTCTTGTAAAATTACAGTAAACATTAGTGTTGTAACAATAAGATATATTTACGAAAATAAAAGCACCTTACTGCATAAAACTCTGGTAATAGCATAATCCACTACAGAAAGTTGGTTAAGGGAGTGATTGTAATATAATTGCATTAAGATAACAGTATAAAATATATTTTTATTTCATTTAGTATTTTCTAAGAGTAGCATTCTCAAGAGGCACTAAAAACCTGAATTATAAAACAATCCAAGAAACTGCACTGCTCATACCTGTAAAGCTACCATGTCTGGTTTATATTGCCTTCGGAATCCGAGAAGAAAGAGGATATGTTTCATCATTTGGAAAGCTTGTCCTTCCGACATCTGTAAATTTACATTTAATAATATTAATTACTTTGTAACACAAAACTAATACAAAATAGGTTGTTTTTTTTAATTTGGGAAGTACATTGTTTTCATCATATTCTTCTGTTTTCTCATTATATATTGTTGATATGCATAAAGTGACAAGAAGCTTGAGCCTTTTGTGGTGAAACCTCACTCAAAGATTGAGAAAACACATCATACACAAGTGTAACAAAGTATTTCAACTCTTGGTGTGATGTTGCTTCACACACCACCCTACACCTCTCCAACGTTGTTTTCATACAACTTGGTTCACTATACCTGTTTGTGCAACAAAATATTTAGAAACTAAATATAAGCTGTAAATCAGAAAACTGGAAAAAGGAACAAACCTTTCTGGATAAGTAACCTACCATCTGTAGTCTCAGAGATAAGTGGTTACATTACATTATCCATGCTTCACAAGATAAACTACTTACAAAATAATGTATTTTATGATAACAAAGCTCAACAAGCTAAGCTGGTTATGAAATGGTGCACTACATGGTAAGAAAGCTTCATAAATTAAGCTGGTTATAAAATGGTGTACTACATGGTAAGAAAGCTTCATAAATTAAGCTGGTTATAAAATGGTGTACTACATGGTAAGAAAGCTTCATAAATTAAGCTGGTTATGAAATGGTGCACTACAAAATAATAAAGATTGACAAGCTAAGCTAGTTACAAAATGGTGTACTACATGGTTACAAAGCTTTTTGTTATCACAAACTATATTACTATTATAAACTTATGACTGAAAGTTACTACAACCAATATTAGTATTATAAACTTATGACTGAAAGTTACCGTACACAATACTACTATTATAAACTAGACTGAAAGTTACCGTAAACAATACTGCTATTATAAACTAGACTGAAAGTTACCGTAAACAATACTACTATTATAAACTTGACTGAAAGTTACCGTAAACAATACTACTATTACAAACTTGACTGCAAGTTACCATATACAATATTATTATTATAAATTTCATTGAAAGTTACCGTAAACAATATTATTGTTATAAATTTCACTGAAAGTTACCGTAAACAATATCATTATTATAAATTTGACTGAAAGTTACTGCAACCAATACCACTATTATAAATTTGACTGAAAGTTACCATAAACAATACCACTATTACAAACTAGACTGAAAGTTACCGTAAACAATACCACTATTATAAATTTGACTGAAAGTTACCACAACCAATACTACTATTATAAACTAGACTGAAAGTTACCGTAAACAATACCACTATTATAAATTTGACTGAAAGTTACCGTAAACAATACCACTATTATAAATTTGACTGAAAGTTACCACAACCAATACTACTATTATAAACTAGACTGAAAGTTACCGTAAACAATACCACTATTATAAATTTGACTGAAAGTTACCACAACCAATACTACTATTATAAACTAGACTGAAAGTTACCGTAAACAATACCACTATTATAAATTTGACTGAAAGTTACCGCAAACAATACTACTATAATAGATTTGACCAAAAGTTACCATAACTAATACTAATATTGTGACTGAATGATACTAACATGAAGCAACAGGATCCCTGCTACGAAACTGAGCCCTTGACAGTAACCAACCTCAGTGTCGAGTAGTGAGTAGGCCTTCAACAGATTGAAGAGAGCAAGTTGACCAGGACCAAGAGGTTGAGAGAAATAAGGATGGCTGGGAAACGTGCGTCCTGTAAAAACGTATTAATAAAGCATTTCAGAATAAGCAATAAAAGTTCAGTGCTATCATATCTACATCCCAATTCTGATACCACACGGATCTTTGTTTGGTATATTAATTCAGGGTCTGTTACATAATTAATTGATTTATAATAAGAATGGAAACCATTGTCTTAAAATTACTTATAAAATCACCATAGTTCTGACTAAGCTAATGACACGCTTATATGTAATAGTTACGAAACAAGAAGTATCTTTAACCATCTTAATGATATCCTTCCATTGATAAAATTTAACAAATAAACCAGATGTAATCAACAATACAGGAGAGCTGAAACAAGCCCAGCTACTTTCCACCCAGTATACTGAATAAAATTAGAATATTAAATATAACTACTTAAAAGTAGCTAACAACTGCTAGTGACAAAAAGGTATTTTCTGTATTGAAAGTTTATTTTTTAAAATATTTTCATATTTGTTAGAAAACAGTGTAAAAATTTTTCTTAATTGCCAGTATTTGTAGCCTTTATTTTCTAGTTTATTTATGAATGATATAACATTATCCATAAAAGCATTATCATCATACTGGGACAGAAAGACTGATTTCAAGTAGCTGGGCTTGTCTCAGCTATCCCGTGTTATACTTTAATCAATGTTCAAGAGAAAGGGAGGAGGTTGGGAATATGAACTGCATAAGAAATATAAAGGTAGGGCTTGTAGTTCTATTTAAGATCATTTATTAGTTTATTTTATTTCTTTTGTAAAGGCAGAGGTTGGGAGTTGCATATAGTGGAAATGTAAGGGTGGTTTCATTTCTACTTTTGTCTGGTAGATAGGATACCCCAATTCATTTGGGAGCTATTACCACACACATTATCCATTACAACTTTAAGGTGACAACTAACATTGAAAATTGATTCTTTACTAAAATCTTCTTAATGCTTATTTTATATTAAGTTCATGATGTCAGAAAAACACGTAGGTTCAAGAAGTCTTGATAGAAATGAATAAAAACCCCATAACCTGAGCACTTTCGAAAGATGCACCTTTCTTCTTCAGGGGCAAAGTTCATTATTGTTTTATAGTACTGATTTTAATCACCTATTAACAATTAATGTAATTAATAGTCTTGAATCTATTTATTTCATTACGTAATTAATTGTAATATTATGTAGAAAATGAAAGCAAAAAAGAAAATAGAAACAACGCAGCTACAAAACAGACATGTACCACCTGGGCACACACCATAAGGTGGGTAGTTATGTAAAGTGCCCTGGTTTTTAAGGTACTGGTGGAAGTAAGACCCAAATTGCATTGGGGTACACTGTCTATCCAGTTTAACTACAGTTTTACAGGCCTCACATTCTTAATAATAATAACATTTAAAAAAAGAGCAGATGTGGGTGCTCTAGCCAACAATGTCCCACATCTTTACCACCTTTCGTTGTCTGCAGCCAGATGTGGGAAGGTGGCTGCTAAAAATAAATAAATTTAAGAAGAAAGAAATAACTGAAATACAATACATCAATGGGGAAGACAGCAAAACTGTCCTTAAAGTTGGCATTCCAGACCCCATAATGATGTTTGGATATAAATACCACTATGTTAAGGTATTATTATACAAGCCCAACCTAAACTGTTTGTATAGCTCCCAACCTCCACCCATCCATGCTACTGTCAAGATCTTTGAAGTTTCTACAAGAATTACATAGTAGCAGGTCATACATAGGTTTGTTTGTTTGAATTTATGCACAATGGGCTATCTGTGCTCTGCCCACTATGGGTATCAAAACCCGGTTTCTAGCGCTGTAAGTCCGCAGACATACCACTGTGCCTCTGGGGGGCTCTGATATAGGAAAAGTTATACACCTACATTAATACACCTATGCAAGATAGTCCAAATAAGTGATTTCAATAATTTTCCCTACAAAAATTAGAAATTATTACTTATTGTGTTTATTATGACTTCATTTATACTACTATTTTTAAACTTATACATATTTTGTATATTTAATTTAAGATATTTAATTAGAGTTATCTTATTAAATCCATTACAAATCAGTTTATTCACTAATATATTAATGTTGGAAATTATGAACTGTTCATTGTTAAAAATTATACAATACCCGAGTAACTGTGAAAGTATAATGCTCTGTATAGCATTATTTGGTATATTACTGTTTGGCAAGTGAAGTTCAAAAATTTGAAATGTAAAATCATTTCTTTTATTATAAATATTACAATAATTATTAATTATCTAAATCTAAATAATGTACTTCAGTAGTTGATATTGAGATGTTTTTGATTTGTAAAACTGTAGGATAAATATTACTGATATTCTTACTTATTAAAGGATTGATGCTAATTAAATCATCAAAATATCTATAATGTACATATATGATTTATACTACAGAAGAGTAGGGCATGTAATTTGTAGAGATATGATTGTATGCTACAAAAGAATATGGTACATAGTATATTAACCCTATCAGGATGACTTACTTATCGAGGAAGAAAATTACATAAATCTCATGAAATGTCTTTCAAAAATGAAACTAGTGGAAGAAATTGTTTGAAATTTGACAAGAACATTCCTAAAAGTATGTAATTTCCGAAAAGTAAAATATTTAATATTTTTTCTAAAAAAAAATTTGTTATTTCATGTTGTTACTTACACTTGAACTCTGAGTAGTTCACATGCAAGGTGATTTTTATGTGAAGTATGAAAATGCTATTTCACATTTCATTTGCATAACCTCTAGAACCTACTAAATGAATATCAAAAGTTTTTTTAAGGCAAATGTTTATATTTTATTTTCTGTTTTCTCTCCTATATCACTAATTCTTAAATATTATCACCAACATACAGTACAATGAAAGGTTTAAAATGAACACAAATGGAAATATGTAGATACATTTCAACTATTCGTAGAAATTCACTAGCATAGTCTTCTTTTTCTCATATGCATAATTTCACATCTTTAAATTTTATATATATTTTAAATTTTCCTTTCCAATTCTTTGTCTGATGTTTGTGGGGCTCTATGAAGTCTTTGTCGATAAACTCTGAGGAGACTTGTACATGCCTTGTCCTTATAATCTCACAATCCAGGTGATAGGTTAAACTTATAAAAATCATTAAACCTTTCAAATATGATTTTTAAAACACAAATAATACAAATTTAACTAAAATATAAAAGTAAGACCTAAATACAATTTAACTCTCTCTCCAACTATAGCATACCTAGATAAGAAACCATTGTAAGTGTTACAGTTGATCAAGTAACCAACAACATTAACCACACTTACATGTACACTGTGGAGAAACATTCATGCCAATTTCAACTTAACAATTGGTGGAGTTCAGTGTAAACGAAGCTCTTTCAAATAACTATATACACTTATGTCAACAAACTACATGTACATTGTAGATCTTGCATCAAAGTATAGAAGGTGGGTGTAACACCTGTCAAGGATTCATAAATTTATCTGTAAGGCTTTGTATCTTACGTGTCAAAAGTGTACATAGATCTACATTATCATTTAAACATTCATATACATGGCTAGCTTGTGTGTTTATACTCAGCTCATACTAAAGTGGAGGTTTTACATAGCACATGGATCAAGTGTTAAGAAAACCGTAGATTAAGTATCTTTTTTTTAATTTTCCTATATTAACATACAATAAGTGTAAAAGAGTGTACTGGATAATGTTCTTATAATACAAAGTGTAAATCAGTGTACTGGATAATGTTCCTGTAATACAATATGTGTACATCACTGTAGTGGATAATATTCCTGTAATACAATATGTGTACATCACTGTAGTGGATAATGTTCCTGTAATACAATATATGTAAATCAGTGTAGTGGATAATGTTCTTGTGATACAATAAGTGTAAAAGAGTGTACTGGATAATGTTACTGTAATACAATATATGTAAATCAGTGTAGTGGATAATGTTCCTGCAATACAATGTGTGTAAATCAGTATAATGTATAATGTTCCTATAATACAACAAGTGTACATCACTGCAGTGGATAATGTAATAGAAATATAATAAGCATAAATCAAAGAAGTGGATAATGTTCCTGTAATACAATATGTGTAAATGAGTGCAGTGGATAATGTTCTTGTGATACAATAAATGTAAATCAAAGAAGTGGATAATGTTCCTGTAATACAATATGTGTAAATGAGTGCAGTGGATAATGTTCCTGTAATACAATATGTGTAAATGAGTGCAGTGGATAATGTTCTTGTGATACAATAAATGTAAATCAAAGAAGTGGATAATGTGTTCTTGTAATATATTAAGTGTAAATCAAAGAAGTGGATAATGTGTTCTTGTAATACATTAAGTGTAAATCAAAGAAGTGGATAATGTGTTCTTGTAATACATTAAGTGTAAATCAAAGAAGTGGATAATGTGTTCCTGTAATACACTAAGTGTAAATCAAAAGAAGTGGATAATGTGTTCCTGTAATACACTAAGTGTAAATCAAAGAAGTGGATAATGTGTTCCTGTAATACACTAAGTGTAAATCAAAGAAGTGGATAATGTGTTCCTGTAATACAATGTTTAAATCAGTATAATGGATAATGTTCCTGTAATACAGTAAGTGTAAATCAGTGTTGTGAATAATGTTCCTGTAACACAATATGTATAAGTAAGTATAATGGATAATGTTCCTGCAATACAATAAGTGTAAATCAATGTAGTGGATAATGTTCCTGTAATACAATATGTCTAAATCAGTGTAGTGGATAATGTTCCTGTAATACAATGTATAAATCAATGTAGTGGATAATGTTCCTGTAATACAATGTATAAATCAATGTAGTGGATAATGTTCCTGTAATACAATATGTCTAAATCAATGTAGTGGATAATGTTCCTGTAATACAATATGTCTAAATCAATGTAGTGGATAATGTTCCTGTAATACAATATGTCTAAATCAATGTAGTGGATAATGTTTCTGTAATACAATATGTCTAAATCAATGTGGTGGATAATGTTCCTGTAATTCAGTGTGTATAAATAAGTGTACTAGATAATGCTCCTGTAATACAATAAGTGTAAATCAGCATGATGGATAATGCTCCTGTAATACATTAAGTGTAAATCAATGTAGTGGATTATGTTCCTGTAATACATTAAGTGTAAATCAGCATGATGGATAATGCTCCTGTAATACATTAAGTGTAAATCAATGAAGTGGATAATGTTCCTGTAATTCAGTTTGTGTAAATAAGTGTACTGGATAATGCTTCTGTAATACAATAAGTGTAAATCAGCATGACTGATAATGTTCATAAGAAAACACACAATAAGTGTAAATCAGCATGATTGATAATGTTCATAAGAAAACACACAATAAGTGTAAATCAGCATGATTGATAATGTTCATAAGAAAACACACAATAAGTGTAAATCAGCATGATTGATAATGTTCATAAGAAAACACACAATAAATGTAAATCAATGTACTAGGCAATTTTCTAATGATAACATACAGTAAAATTAATACAGCTATTGGACCCCAGGATTGAAGTATTTAAGTTCTGAAGTCTACTGCTAAGCCACTGGGGTATTATTTATATTGTTCAACTCTCAAAGTATTTTTAATAAACTAACATAAAGATTTGACCAAGAACACATTGAGTATTTGTTTTTAACAGTCCATGTGCAAAGTGATTTTCGTGTTAGGATTAAAAATACTTTTCCTCATCTCACAAATCTCATTTCTTTGGGTAATCCTAAAACCTCCTAAATACATTTCAAATGTTTGTTTTCTGTAACACTTTATATTTTGAATAAGTAGAGTTGTTTAAACATTTATTTAACAACAAGTAAAAGCTTGGAATGGTCTATTCTTTCATTGGGGTGTGTGTCTGTAAGCCAGACTAGTTTCTGAGAATTCCACTCCTCATCAAAGACCCTGGACACTACCACTAATGAAATATCAGACCAAACCAAGCCTTTATACTAATGAGGTATTCTCCGAAACTAGTCTGGCTCACAGACACACACCTCAATGAAAGAATAGACCATTCCAAGCTGCCCAGTGTCAGCTAACAATATAAAGAATTAAATTGTGGCAAATTGCTACAAGTTCTTCAAATACCTATGGAATGATAGGTTTCTTTTTTGTGAGTGTAAAACACTTAAATACACCAGTTTGATTTTCGATACCTCGCTAGTATAAAGGCTTGGTTTGGTCTGTTATTTCATTGGTGGTAGTATCCAGGGTCACTGATGAGG
>NW_013670217.1:18255-20309 GCF_000517525.1 Limulus polyphemus
GTCTGGCTCACAGACACACACCCCAATGAAAGAATAGACCATTCCAAGCTTTTACTTGTTAAACAACTCTACTTATTCAGTTATGTACAGGCTGCCCAGTGTCAGCTAACAATACGAAAAATTAAATTGTGGCAGATTGCTACAAGTTCTTCAAATACCTATAGAATGATAGGTTTCTTTTTTGTGGGTGTAAAACAGGTAAATACACCAGTTTGACCTTATATTTTATCTGTTACTTTCTTTACCCTAACTCTATACAAAGTTGGTCAGTTTGACTGACCTTGTAAACCTCCCTCCCCTATAAAAATATCAAAATAAATCTAAATTACCCTTTTTTTCTTTGTAGAATGACTTCAAATTGTAACATGGAACTACATTTGTTTATCCTAAGTAGCTTTAACCTGGTACTATATACATTTATTTATAGTTAAATCTTATTCTTTTATTGCCCTTTGAACCATGTTTAATGATCCCATTATAAATTGTAAATCGCTCAGGGAATGTGCAGCTCATGCTACGCTAATTGAATTACATTACCCATAAGCTACTTGGAGCTACTTGTGTGCATGTCTCGTGAAACATTATTATATTATTATTTATTTTACCTGATCTTATCTTAACTAACCTAAAAAGATCCCTATTTTTACATTTTAGTTACTTTTATAAAAATAAATAAAGAATAAACAAGAAATAAAGTACTTACCCACTCTTCTTTTTTTCTTGCTGTTGATTGTCTAACCCTACTTTTTTTTTATACTAATGGTAGTAATGCACTAAATAATTTTTATTTAATCAAATAATGCACCAAATAACATAGAATAATAAGATGCAAAAAGTATACAATTTCCTCTAACAATCACAATTCTTCTAGCTTTCTAACTTTGCGACAAGAGCTGTTACAAATTCATCCAAGCTAGTCATTAACTTCCCCATGGGAACAGAGCTTGCACTCTGAATGAAATTGACAAATATCTGTTCATACCACACGAGGGGTTTGATTTTCTATTTGACAGCTCTGTAACAAAACAAAATTGAAGGCTATTGGAAATTATGATTTGTCTGAACAATGACAATTTTATAGTGAGTATACATTGAATTTCGTACTTTTTGGAGGGGTGGTGGATAAAATAGAGAAGATGCCTAGAGAAATTGTGTCATGCGTGTCACACTAGGGAACATTCAGGATTTTTTTTAAATATTGCCTTGTAGAATTAAAAACTTAAAACTTATATACTATTAAAATATGGATTATTTGCTAAGATTTTATGCTATACTAAGTGGTATAACATAAAAGTAGTTTAATATAATTTTGAATGTAAGACACTAAAATTTTGTGTCAAGCTCAGTAAAGGGTACCCGTGGTGATAGGGTTAAGACATGGTTGACTATTTGTGCTGTGTCTACCACAGAGATCAGATCCCAAGTTCATAATTTTACATCTAGGGTAAAATTTAATTTTCACTTCAAAACATTCCTTACAGTAGGAAACTTCTGAATGTATAATACCTTTATTTGATATCAACCACATGTTGGCTCTTTCAAAAAATTTCTGAAAGCAAAATAAAAAACAATTTACCTAGATCAATGAGAATAGCATGTTGTTGGGAAGTCAGTTGACTTAGAAGTTCACTGTAAGACTGACTAAGATCAACAGTTTCAGGCACAGAGGCTGGCGTGAAAGTGTGGAGCTGCTGCTGCTCAGCAAGGAACTGCCACACTTCTCCACGTCTGTGACGAGGTACTCCTGAGATAATACAAAATAAATTACACAGTACTCGACAAAACCATACACAGAATTAAGTTATTTTCAGAAACATACTGTTTTTAGTTTTAAAAGACAAGAACATTCAGGTTTTAAAAAATATATACTCCTCTTGTTATAAGGAAGAAAATAATTTCAAGAAAGGTTATCCAAATCCCAGCTCTCTTAAATATGAATTTAAAAGAAATAAAGTCATAGATAGGCAGTGACAAAATTAAGTACTTAATTAAGTAATATTCATGATAAAAATCACATCAGACTGCAGATTTTTCTTCCACATTTAACTTACTTT
>NW_013670217.1:21309-23119 GCF_000517525.1 Limulus polyphemus
ATTGATGCTCTGAAGATGCTTGTTGAGTCTAACCCAAGGTAACACACTTGTGAAATGGCCCTGAAAGTACATGTCTCTCATGAAACAATAAGTAAATATCTAAGGATTATGGGAAAACTCCTTAAATAAGGTGTGTGGTTGCCTCATGAACTCTTCGATGATTATCGTTTCCAATTTGTGAATGTTGCTTCGTTTCTTCTGGCACGTAATGCACGTGAGCCATTTTTGGACAGAATTGTCACCGGTGATGAAAATGGATTCTCTATGTGAATATTAAACACCAAAAACAATGGTTCAGTCCTAGACAAATACCACTTCTGACCCCAAAACCTGGACTCCATCCGCAAAAAGTGATGCATTGCATTTGGTGGGACATCAAAGGAGTAATTCATTTTGAACTTGTCAATCCCCAGTGAACTATCAATGCAAAGATCTGCAGTCAGCAACTGGAATGTTTAAATCAAGACCTTCATCAGAAACTCCTTCACTTGTCAGTCGGAAAGGTGTTCTTCTTCTCCATGACAGTGCACGTCCACATTTGGCACGTTTGATGAAACACAAGATTATGGAGTTTCTGATGGTTCCATATCTGGAGAATATGGTGGGTGGGGGAGAACTTCCCAACCCTATTACAATCATCAGATATGTATACATTTAACTTAATTTGTATATTACAATCATCAGATATGTATACAAAAGCAAAATTTCAGATCTATATTCTGATACCTACTATTTAAAATAAAATTTTACATTAAAAGCTGATGATACTGTGAAACCAATATTTATCATACAAATAATGCTTGGACTCCAGAATTTGAATAACAACTGCATTTCAGAATTATTTCTTCTAATACTCAAACATTCAATTTCTGTAAATGGCATTTCAGGTAAACTTCTGGTGTTACTGTGATTTCATTAATATTAGGGCTATTGGTTTCACCAGATTTCTGAATTTAACTGTAATGTTATAGATAACTAGTTCCTCTTATAACATTTATACAATGGTAGAGTTTTGTATAGCTAACATTCTTCTGGAGTTAGGATTGTATGACATGATTAACCTGTTTTAATTTTGAACAAAGGGGACACTTCATTAGGTTGATTTGTTAAATCATGGAGATTCTAAAAAGCATTTACGATTCATGGTTTTCAGTAAAGTATCCAATAATGAACTTTCACATCTCAGATTGACAAGTCATCTGCCATAGCCAAAAGAGTCCAAATATCAGAGTATCACATAAAAGCAACAGTTTTATTCAAATAAACTATGTATACTTCACCTATATTGAAAAAAAAAACTTTTGGGGGAGAATGTTTTCACTTAACAATTCCTCACTTTGTCAGTGAATCTAAACATTACATTGAGTATCAGCTAAGTTCAGCCATTTATATTAGGTCTTCAAGAAAATGTAACTTTTTTAAGATGAAAAAACCTGAACAACTTATATATTAAAATAAAACATTTATTAAATGAAACAGTCTCCATTCTTATCGATGATGATTTTCCATCTTACAATCAGGTTATTTATGCCCTGATTAAAGAAATCATTTGACTTTGAAACAAAAAACATGTCGATGCCCTCTTTAACACCTTCCACATTTTCATACATTTTCCCATTAAGATGGTGTTGCAGTGAATGAAAAAGATGGTAAACATTACAATCATCAGATATGTATACATTTAACTTAATTTGTAAGATATGTATACAAAAGATATGTATACATTTAACTTAATTTGTACATTACAATCATCAGATATGTATACAAAAGATATGTATACATTTAACTTAATTTGATGATTGTAATGTAC
>NW_013670217.1:23756-32765 GCF_000517525.1 Limulus polyphemus
ATCCACTGCCTGTGAGCATACGCGTGTGCATCTTTTTATGAGGCAAGTTAGCGAAAAAACACATAAAAAAGAAGTGGTTCATTATATTACAAATAGAAATCACAGACAGACACACTCATGAAAGTGTTCCAAAATGCGACATTAATTTCTTGATAACCTAATACTTACAGGATGGTTATAGAACTGTAATAGGCATCTAGTCTAATAAACCTTGTCAAATGGCTGGAAGGGTATGTGACTTCTGAGCAAGACATAGGCATCTAGTCTAATAAACCTTATCAAATGGCTTGAGGGGGTATGTGAATTCTGAGCAAGACTTTTATACAATGCAAGTCAAAAAGATATAACAAAGAAGTCTCCATTGTTCTCCATCAAAGTAGATATACATGCATAGCAGAATATGAAATCACAACCCAAGCCAATAAGGACCAACAGTGTCATTTACCAAGTGAAGTCTCTGCCTCTGTGACACAAAAGCCATTCTAATGAAACTGGGCATATCTCCTGGTACAATTAAGAACCCAATAAACAAAATTTCGAAGCCGATGTAGACTAAAAAGCTTTGAGTAAAACCTTGAAATCAACAGAAGAGAAAGACGGCTGTAGAAATTGCAATCCCATTTCATCATATGATTATCAAATCACACAACTCTAGCATACCCTTGTGATCAACAGAAGAGAAAGACGGCTGTAGAAATTGCAATCCCATTTCGTCATATGATTATCAAGTCACACAACTCTAGCATACCTTTGTGATCAACAGAAGAGAAAGACGGCTGTAGAAATTGCAATCCCATTTCATCATATGATTATCAAGTCACACAACTCTAGCGTATTTCCTATGGTCAACAGAAGAGAAAGACGGCTGTAGAAATTGCAATCCCATTTCATCATATGATTATCAAGTCACACAACTCTAGCATATCTTTGTGATCTAGAAGTGCATGCATTTGTAAGAAGTCAATAGCTTGTATACAGAGTGGAGGGACAGAACTAGCATAGCTGTTCTCTTATCTCACGTAAATATCATTGCCTGCACTGTTATAAAAACAGCTGTTTGCTGGAGAAAACATAGTCTACAGTACTAACCATAGCCTCCAAAACATGGAAGTGACCTATTAAACAAAAGCTTTTATAGTTTGAGATTTGACAATATGAGGTTGCAAGTTGTTATATAATAACATTTTTTACAATAAAATAGTGATGTTCGATAAGTAACAGATTAATGAGTAGCCAAACAGTTATTATTATTAATTCTGAAGTTGCTTCAAAGTCCTCTGGTGACTCTAAAACCTAAGGGTTTTTCTACCTAAAATATCCAAAACTCATAATATTTATTAGTAAAGAAATGTAAAAGCAAAAAAAAAACTAGTTACCATTTTTGACAGTTTCTTTCAGTTTACCAAGACTAAAACACACACTTGACCGGTTTGGAGTACTGAGAAGTTTGTCCCATTGCTTTTGGGCATCTTTAAGACAAGGTGTGATTTCTGCATAGTCCAGTTTTAATCTTTTGTTAGAGACAGCATTCTGTCGGGCTGTATGAAGTAATATAGTTAAAATATTAGAAATGATAAGACACAGTTATGAACCAATGTATGGTTAGTAGCATGAAATAAACCACAATTTATAATGTTAGTTAATTCACTTAAAACTATTCAACTCTAGCACATCTGAATCAGCGTGTTCCACCTCAGGGGTAAAATTACCCCACAGAATTAAAAAAATTAAAGAAAAACACTTGCAGTCATTCTTCTACATATCATACAAATTGATTACTAGGGATGCACACCCAGATAATCGGCCCCAGCTGGTTATTGGGCTACCTGGTAATACTCAGCTCCAGCAGAGTGCAAAAATTAAAAACAGCCAAAACCAGGTAATTGAAAATGGCACCTAAGATCTAAGCCCTAGTCTTTGTGGCAACTTATGCAGTACTGAAAGTTAAAGTCAATAATTGGTTTAGTTAAAAAAATGTGTTCTGAGCAACAAAGACTGACAGCCTGCTAAAAGTTGGGGATTCAGAGAACAATAGAGGTTAATAACAGGCATGGCTTGAGAAGTGGATTTATGGGGAATGTGGGGGTTTTGAGAACAATAGGGGTTAGGGTTTTAAAAGTTGGGGCTAGGCATTAATTGGAATAATAATTCTAAAACATGTCAATATCACTGTTTCTGCATTTACTTTCACTGGCCTCACTTTTGGAAGTCAAATGAAGCTTGATTTCCCACAATGGCCAAGATATCAATGGGTTATCTCCCGGTCACGATTGACACCTGGTTTCGACCAAAGCTTAGTGGCCAGGTACCCGGACCCAGTATTCGGCCAAATTTTACTACCCGTGCATCCCTACTTTATACATAAAAATATTAAACATTCACAGATTGTGATTTTGAGTGAACCAAATAGCTAATTTTTATAATTTTCCTGAATTTTTTTCTCAGCACAATTTGGACTTGTAGCACACACCCCCCAATGAAGAAATTCACAATAGTTTTGAACAAAATTATGCTACTTTGATGATATAACTTGAATATAAGTGTAGTTTCATCAATTTTTAGCCAATCATTGTTTCTCATCTGTAGTAGTCATGACGTGATGTAACTACCTATACTTCAGCTTCAAGAAATTATGAGCTAGTGATCTTAACATGAAGTAAGAGCCATTCAGCTTTCATTTCAGCACAGATTCCAGTAGAGGTCAGTTTAAATTAATAAACGTGTAATAAGAAAGACAACTCATATGCTGTGTACTATTTGTACAATCTTACAAACACCACTTGGTATCAATTCATGCTCTACGATACTTATACAACAGAATGAAAAACACCTCGTATACTGGGTTCTATTTGTAAAACTATATGAAAAATATTTCATATACTCTAGCTTTTCTAAACAAAATACAGTATAAATCTTAAATTAGTTGCACAAGCTTAGAACACAGTAAACTAATGATCTTAATGAAAATATTGAAGATTAGGTATTATTTGTTTAACTAATTTGTATTAGTTGTACAAGTTTAGAACACTGTAAAATATGGAATCTTAGTGAAGAGCTAGAAGATTAGGTATTACTTATGTTTAACTACAAGACATTGAAAATATTTAAAATTAGGTATTACTTATGTTTAACTACAAGACATTGAAAATATTTAAAATTAGGTATTACTTATGTTTAACTACAAGACACTGAAAATATTTAAAATTAGGTATTACTTATGTTTAACTACAAGACATTGAAAATATTTAAAATTAGGTGATACTTACGTTTAACTACAAGACATTGAAAATATTTAAAATTAGGTGTTACTTATGTTTAACTACAAGACATTGAAAATATTTAAAATTATGTGTTACTTATGTTTAACTACAAGACATTGAAAATATTTAAAATTAGGTGTTACTTATGTTTAACTACAAGACATTGAAAATATTTAAAATTAGGTGTTACTTATGTTTAACTACAAGATAGTGAAAGTCTTGAAGATCAGAAATTGTGTTTAACTACAAGACAGTAAATATCTTGAAGATTTTTTATTACTTGTGTTTAACTACAAGACAGCAGAGATATTAAAGATTAAGTATTATGTGAGTTTAACTACAAGATAGGAAATATATTGAAGATTGGATATTTCTTATGTGTAACTACAAGACAGTAAAGTTATTGATGATTTGGTATTACTTTTGTTTATCTACAAAACAGGAAAGTTTTCGAAGATTTTGTATTACTTGTCTTTAGCTACAAAACAGTTAATATTGGAGATTTGGTAATAATTGTGTTTAACTACAAGATAGTAAAGATCTTGGAGATTTGGTATTACATGCGTTTAACTACAAGACAGTAAAGATACTGAAGATTTGATATTATTTACTTTTAACTACAAGATAGGAAATACATTGAAGATTGGGAATTACCTATGTGTAACTACAAGACTATAAAGTTCTTGACAATTAGGTATTATTTGTGTTTACCTAAAAGGCAGTAAAGTTGTTAAAATTTTGGTATTACTTGTGTTTAACCACAAGACAGTAAAGTTCCAGAAGACTTGGTATTACTTGTGTTTAACTTCAAGACAATAAAGATATTGAATATTTGGTATTACTGGTCTTTAAAAACAACACGGTAAAGATATTGAAGATTTGGTATTACTTGTCTTTAAAAACAACACAGTAAAGATATTGAAGATTTGGTATTACTTGTGTTTGTCTACAATATAGTACAGATATTGTACTTTTGGTATTACTTGTATGTAACTAAAAAACAGTTAAGGTATTGGAGATTTGGTAATAATTCTGTTATACAACAAGGCAGTAAAGATCTTGAAGATTTGGTATTACTTATGTTTAACTACAATATAGTAAAGTTCTTGAAGATTAGATATTAGTTGTGTTGAACTACAAGACAGTAGAAATATTGAGGATTTGGTATTATTTGTGTTAAACTACAAGGTAATAAAAATCTTGAAGATTTGATATTAATTATGTATAACTACAAGATAATGCAGGTCTTGAAGATTAGGAATTAATTGTGTTTAACTACAGAACAGTAAAGATCTTGTATTACTTATGTTTAACTACAGTACAGTAAAGATATTGAAGATTAGGAATTAATTGTGTTTAACTACAGAACAGTAAAGATCTTGTATTACTTATGTTTAACTACAGTACAGTAAAGATATTGAAGATTAGGTATTAATTGTGTTTAACTACAAGTCAGGAAAGATTAGGTATTACTTATGTTTAACTACAAGGCAGAAAAGATCTTGAAGATTTGATATTATTTATCTTTAACTATAATATAGTAAAAATCTTGAAGATTTCGTATTACTTATGTATAACTATAAGATAGTGAAGGTCTTGAAGATTAGGAATTAATTGTGTTTAACTACAGGACACTAAATATCTTGTAAAGATATTGTAGTTTTGGTATTACTTGTTTGTAACTGAAAAACAGTGAAGATATTGAAGATTTTGTATTACTTGTGTTTAACTGCAAGATAGGAAATATACTGAAGACTGGATATTACTTATGTGTAACTACAAGGTAATAAAGAACTTGAAAATTTGGAATTGCTTATGTTTAACTACAGGATAGTAAAGATCTTGACGATTTGGTAATAAAGGTAATAAAGAACTTGAAGGTTTGGCATTATTTATGTTAGTTAAAGTACAATATAGTAAAGATCTTGAAGATTTGGAATTACTTATGTTTAACTACAGTAAAGATATTGAAGATTAGGTATTACTTGTGTGACTATCTTGCACTATGATTAGGATTTGCTACTTTAGGCTTTATATTCAAATATGGAACAAACATTTGATCTAACCTTGCAGTTTTCTATTTTCTTTTTCCATACGGATCAAAATAATCTGCTCCATTATGGCTTTCTTCCATAAGGCACGCAACTCGGATTTGGAACGCTTGCTCAGAGATGCAACTTTTTCAGAAGATCCTGGAGGCTCTAAAGAGTCTTCTGGTTTCAGATGTTCCTCTTGGAATATATATATATATATAACAATAAAACATATTTGATATACTAAAATTTATCTCTGTAGCTATTTCTTGGATGTTAAAGTAATACGCATAACCTATAAAGAGTCTGTCAGTGATAACTACAAAGACCAAATTTATTACAATTTCGTACCAATCATTTGATCTTTACTGCTCTAATTGTAAATAAAACATTTATGGAAGTAATTTAGTTCTGATAACTAGGTGAGGCAAGTTAATCAAAGACAGCCCTACTATAGAATAAGCTTAATGAAAGTATTTTATATCTTCGATGTGATAGATACAGTACTTGTGATATAATTATTTTAACTTACATGTGACATGTACAATATAAATATATGTTTGATCTTGGTGTACGTACCAAGTAAAGCTTTTCTTTCCTGAATCGGAGTCTGAACTCTCTGGAAAATGACTTGTCGCCATGATCCCTGTTTACTTGGTGTCTTTGCACCATCTTCAGCAACAGTTCGATTTCCCACTTTCATGAATCTAAACATTTATCAAAACAATATTTGTAACACTCTGATAATTCTAAAGTCTCTTACCACAACATTAAAAATATGTTTATAATATTGTTAACTTTCACCATCTTCAAGAACTGTTTGATTCCTACTTTCATGAATCTAAATGTTTATCAACATAATATTGTAAGAATGATATATTTCTAAAGTTTGTTAATACAACGATGAAATTATGTTTATAATATCAGTAAATTTTTCAAACTTGCCAACACAGTAGTTGTATTCTAAAGTCTGTTAAGACAACACTAAAATCTTTGCTTTAATATTGTTAACTGACCCAAACATGTCAACAAAGTATTTGTGACACTGATATTTCTAAAGCCTGTTTACACAACATTGAAATCTATGTTTATAACACTGTTAATTGTCCTAAACAGTATTTCTTTTCTAAAATCTGTTAACACAACATTGAAAGTTAACATTTTCATTACCTTAAAACCTATTTGTGATAGATACTCGCATTTGCACACAGAATAACTTAATTTTTTGCATATCAGCCTATGAAATTTGTAAGTTACTAGCCTTGAGCTAACTCCCACCTAAAAATCATGTTTAATGTGAACTGTGCAAGTGTATGATGTCATCATCATGTGACATAATGAATAGGAGTGTGACAAAACCTCTTGGTGCAGTAGCTACCCCTAAACGCTTGTGCTCAAAATAACTTCATTCTTAGATGACAAAAGAAAAAAGTGCACCAGAACCAGGGAGGAAGGGTGGGAAGAGATAAGTATCCATCATAAATACATTTTCAGGTAGAGAAAACGTTAAATTCCGAGATGATAACTCACTTCTACACACAGAATAGCTAGAATTTCACATTAAAATGGTGGAGATACCAGTGTAAACATTAAACCTAGAACAGCTCCCTTCAGAAAACATCCAAAGCTAAAGCCCATGGGGTGTGACACTCAATGGCAGAGGCTCCATAGGGCCACACCCATGGAAGACTGCATTTTGTCTCGACCATGGTATACTCTGTGTCCATAAGGAAAGGCCTTTAGCTCTAAGTGGACAGGAATTGGCAGATATTTTACATGACCAACTGAACACCCACACATAAGTGGTTGGTGAGCCAAGAAATGTATTGTGGTTAGGGCACAATCACACCATACAATGTGTGTCTGATCTCTACTCAACTGAATAGACAGAGATTGAATGAAGAGCCCTCTCTGCTGCAGGAAGACATTTGTTGTTTGAGGGGAGACCTGAATTACATACAGTGCCACAACTGCCCTACTTCCTACCATAAAATGCTGTAAAAAATCAGTGAAAAACTCTCCAAGGTCCAATACCTCAGTGGCTAGGAAATTGTAAATGGTAAGGGTCTCCCATGCTTCACTTTAAGAAAAGGTAGAGTGATTCACATTGGGGAGACCTGGAGAAAAGTCAAAAGCTCAAATCCCCATCAGACATCTGATGGAAAGGTCTTTTACTGGAGACAGTGCAACAGGTGACCACAAAACCCTATTTTTAAAAGCAGCAATCATAGCCAAAGAAGTAGGTAGTCACTTACTTGGTGCTGGCTTTTGCCAGGAAAGAGAAAAAGTGAAAGAGAAGGAGAAGTGGAGAGACAGACTGAGGGTGAGAATCTGAAAACCTATCTGTCAGACAAAAATAGAGACCAAAGGTTGACAAGGACAGACAGATGGGCCCTCACAGGGCCAGACTCAACAGAGTAGTTAACAATGTGTTGATCAACAACCCTGACATGGAGAAGTAGGAGGACAAGAAGGAGGAGGAAGACAGGAAGCTGGAAAGGGAAAAGGAGATGCTGATTCAGCAGACCTAGGAACACGAACAGAAAGATAAGGTTGAGAAAGACCATAAGGAATGATGCCAGATCACCAAATCCAGGGTCTCCTATCCGTTAAGAACATCCCCACAAGACCTCTGGGCAAAGAAATGGAGCCTGACAAAGA
Source organism: Limulus polyphemus (assembly GCF_000517525.1). Taxonomy (NCBI): domain Eukaryota; kingdom Metazoa; phylum Arthropoda; class Merostomata; order Xiphosura; family Limulidae; genus Limulus; species Limulus polyphemus. The sequence goes on from NW_013670217.1 coordinate 31,711, forward strand.
CCAGAGATAAACATGAGGTAAGTGTATATTAGCTAGAAGAGCATCATATCTCAGCAGCAGAGGAACCAAGTAAACAGGGTTGGAGCAGAAAAAGTACAGGCCAATGGAGCAAAAAGAAGAGAATGAATCTTTTCAGTAAACCCTCTCTTCAGAGCATGACGAAGTGCCTCAGACATATGGTGAGAGGTAACATAGAAGGGTAGTAAGAAAGAAACAAGAGTGCAAAAATTGAGCACTAAATAGAGAAATAGAATTTAAAGGGTCCACCCCCAAGCAGGTAAAAGAGATTCCAAAAAACAGAAATGAAAAATGGCTGCAAGCAAAGACAAAAGGGTCAAGTAGATGAGGAGGATGGGGATGTTAGTATGAATGTGTAGTTGTTGTTTGAAAAATTTGTCAGCATGGACTCTAAAATCATGTGAAAAAGAGAAGATAATGTAGGTTTGAATATGGGTTTCACAGGAATCAAAGAGGAAAGAGAAAAAAAACTTGGGAAATCATGTCAAGGAAGAGGTTAGAAGGTAGAGGATTTTCCTCCACAGATAAAGCTGTGCCTAGAGCACACCTGGTGGGGAAAATAACTGGTCAAAATCATTATCATCATCCTGATCATGTTCAAACCAAATAGATAGAATGTTGTCTGAATGGACAGGAAGAGGAAGCCCAGTGTGCATGAAGGAACCCACAATATTCGATGACGAGGAACCCACTTTGAGACTAATAATGGCTGGAGACGGCTTAAATGGGTAATGAAAAAAAAACTTTAATACAAGTTTAACATGACAGCAAATGTACAACGTTTCGACAAGGTTTTGTCATCATGTCGAAACGTTGTACATTTGCTGTCATGTTAAACTTGTATTAAAGTTTTTTTTTCATTACCCATTTAAGCCGTCTCCAGCCATTATTAGTCTCAAAGTGGGTTCCTCGTCATCGAATATGACATATCTGTGTTGATAGAAACATTACTGTGACTTTGGTTATTTACAGGTGTATTGTTATTATATATTGTTATTATTTACATCCATGATTTTAATAACCTTGTTGGAATTGTT
>NW_013670217.1:32775-35428 GCF_000517525.1 Limulus polyphemus
AACAATTCCAACAAGGTTATTAAAATCATGGATGTAAATAATAACAATATATAATAACAATACACCTGTAAATAACCAAAGTCACAGTAATGTTTCTATCAACACAGATATGTCATATTCGATGACGAGGAACCCACTTTGAGACTAATAATGGCTGGAGACGGCTTAAATGGGTAATGAAAAAAAAACTTTAATACAAGTTTAACATGACAGCAAATGTACAACGTTTCGACATGATGACAAAACCTTGTCGAAACGTTGTACATTTGCTGTCATGTTAAACTTGTATTAAAGTTTTTTCTTCATTACCCATTTAAGCCGTCTCCAGCCATTATGAACCCACAATATGTCGAACAATGGCTGTCATGTCCCCCATTGACAATGAGCCCAGTAGCCACAATAGACACAGGACCTTGTTTGGAACATTTTCACTATCATATGATAAAGCAAAAATTACTGTCATTTGAGAATTCATAAAAGCAGGAAAGCAAGCAAATGTTCTTAGTAAAAATGAAAGAAACCAGTTAAACTTCAACAAAACTTTAATTTTCATAAACTGTCGAAAATCTCATGTAATTGATTAATAATTATAAAATACATCTGTGCTAGACAATGTTGAGGAAATGAAATTATTTCGAGTGCTAGTGGTTAGGGGTAGATACTGCACTATTGTCGCATGATTGTCATCATGCACTAGTGCAGTTCCTGTTAAACATGTGCTTTTTGGGATTGTGGTATGCAGCTCTCATAGGCACAGGCTCGAGGGATCAAGCTATTCTGTGCAAATAGGTGAGGTAACTTCTTGAAATCAATGTTTATAATAATATTCACATTTTCAAACTTATTAGCTCAACATTTGTAGCACCCCGACATTTCTATGATCTATCAATACAACATTTAAATTTTCCAAACTTGTAAACACAGTACTTTGAATACTCTGATATTTCTAAGTCTGTTAAGACAACACTAAAATAAATGTTTATAATTTATTTACATTCTCAAACTTATCAACACATTTGGTATTGTAATTTTCAATCCAAACAGCACCTAAAATGCACACGGATCACAGGTGAAAGGCCATGTCATCTCGTTTGTTTCATAAATTTATGTCAATAAGTTTGGTATCCAACTGTAGATTATAATTCAAATTTTAGAACTATACATTACATTAGTAAATATGAAAAAAAAACAGATAAACATCAATTTTAGTGTGTCACATGGTATGTTGAATGCAGCACTGGTTCAAATTAGATGTTTGTAAAGTCAAAATATTAAGTCTATAGTTTCATACGAATTAGAAACTTAAATTACAATACTGACAAGCTAGAATATAAAATAAGAAGCTCTTATCTTTTCTGTTTGCTAAGATATTGCTCACATAATAAATCAAACATAGTGGCACCCTGCTCACCTCCTTGCATTTTTAGAAATGCTCCCTTATAAACACTTACGTCTATATATGACATGAATAGCCAATTAGAAGCTCAGAATGTCCCCCTAGTGGTTTTTTAAGCCTTTCTAATGTACCTAGCATAATTTCTTTCTTTTAAATCAAGATTTCGTTGAGGTAGGTTGTGTCTTTAGTCTGCTCGAAATTTCATATTTTTTTAGAGTAAAATACAACTTACTTACTAAGCTTGATAAATTATAGTTGAAATATATGGTATTGATGTAGTAATTTATGATTTTTTTAGTTATTCAAATGTATATATAAAACCTAACAAATAATATTTTGTTTCATATCCTCCACTTGCAAAATTTTTAAAGGCTTAGCTATCTACATCAAGCAGCAACCGAGTACAAAGGTCGTAACTAGAAGAGATAACTGTTTGCTTTACTTCTTTATTTACTGTTCTATGTTTTAGGAAAAATAACTTTAAGAACTTATTTCAAAATAGCAATAATCTATATACATATATAATGTATAATGATTAAAATGTGACTGTATTTTACAAAATACTAGTTGACTAAAACACAGCTAAGACAAGTTACCTTGTACAGACCAAAGGTCACATTTATGTTATCTGATATGTAACATGAGTGCACGTGAGCCACATTGTTGTAACTTCTGTATTGTTAGCCAGGAATGGGTGAAAGGTCAGTATAATAAAAATAATAAATATATATAAATGTATAATGTTATGAGATTTAAGCTACTTTGTCTGAACATTTATGTTTTCGTGTTATAAATTGTGTTCATTCTTGAATGAAAGATGCATAATTTATGTTTATTTCCTAATTTTTTATGGTGTTTGCAAGATCCATCAAATTTACCAAACCTGTACAGCAATTTGTTAGTGAAAATAACAGATAAAATATATAGTTTTTTCTTAAGAAACATTTGATAACTATTTGGGCATTATAAAGATTTTGCATGTGAAATTTCAAAACTTTCTGATGCATAAAAATATTTGTAAAGTTAAGATGAAAATTACTTTGCATGATAGATAGGCAAGATGTCAAGAGAAAAAAAAAAGGCATAAGAGAAACACTGCTTTAAAAACCTTAAAACTTAATAACAAAATTAGATATTTTGCATACGAAAGCATTGTAATGTTTACTGATAAACTGCTAAATTTCGTTAGCATTCCCTTACAAATTTGAAAGTTATAGCATGAAAAACTATAACAAGCACAAAATGGTTACGAGGTCG
>NW_013670217.1:36089-40652 GCF_000517525.1 Limulus polyphemus
ATGTTCACCTGTTACTACATATATAACACTACAACTCCATTTAATACATGTTCACCTGTTACTACATATATAACACAACTCCATTTAATACATGTTCACCTGTTACTACATATATAACACAACAACTCCATGTAACACATGTTCACCTGTTACTACATATATAACATTACAATTCCACTTAACACATGTTCACCTGCTACTTTATATATATATGTTATATATGTAGTAACAGGTGAACATGTGTTAAATGGAGTTGTGTTATATATGTAGTAACAGGTGAACATGTGTTAAATGGAGTTGTTGTGTTATATATGTAGTAACAGGTGAACATGTATTAAATGGAGTTGTAGTGTTATATATACAACTCCATTTAACACATGTTCACCTGTTACTACATATATAACACTACAATTCCACTTAACACATGTTTACCTGTTACTACATATATAACACAACAACTCCACTTAACACATGTTTACCTGTTACTACATATATAACACTACAACTCCACTTAACACATGTTCACCTGTTACTATATATATAACACTACAACTCCACTTAACACATGTTTACCTGTTACTACATATATAACACTACAACTCCACTTAACACATGTTCACCTGTTACTACATATATATAACACTACAACTCCACTTAACACATGTTTACCTGTTACTACATATATAACACTACAACTCCACTTAACACATGTTCACCTGTTACTACATTATATAATTAGAATGCAATGACTGTTTTTTGTTTTTACATACTCACATGTTCATCATTGGGCTGACTTGATGCTGGGGTGACTTTTCTGCTGAAGAAGTTGTGTCCGTTCCAGTTTTCTTCAACACTTGTTTCTGGGCTTCTTTAACTGTACTGAATGTTGAGCTACGTGGACGTTGTTGGACAGGTGACAACCTTTCCTTCTCATTACCTGCTTGAGAGTCCCACACATCATAACTTCTTTCTCGCTGTATATGTTTATCGTTACCGATAAAGGAAGTCTCTGAATGGTCTTCACTGGTTATCTGTATACAAATACACCAAGAGTAATCTCAAACTGAATATGACTATTAAAGCTTGCTACACTAAATACATCTCAGAATAATATTGGTTATCTGTATACAGATACACCAAGGGTAATCTCAAACTGAATATTGCTATTAAAGCTTGCTACACTAAATACATCTCAGAATAATATTGGTTATCTGTATACAGATACACCAAGAGTAATCTCAAACTGAATATTACTATTAAAGCTTGCTACACTAAATACATCTCAGAATAATATTGGTTATCTGTATACAGATACACCAAGAGTAATCTCAAACTGAATATGACTATTAAAGCTTGCTACACTAAATACATCTCAGAATAATATTACACACTTAAGTCTATATTTATAAAAATTAAAAGTGCACAAATAACTTTCTTAATAACAGTACACAATTACATGTGCCTGTATTTAATTTCTGAATAACACTTGAGACACACGTGTGCATACTTACTTTCTAAGTAACATCAGTACAAATCTGTTATTCATTCACAGTTTAGTACACATTTGTGCTATTCATCAATAGTTCAGTACGGTGTTTACTACACATGTGATATTCATCAATAGTTTTGTATGGTGTTTAGTATACATCTATGCTATTCATCAACAGTTCAGTATGGTGTTTAGTATACATCTATGCTATTCATCAACAGTTCAGTATGGTGTTTACTACACATGTGATATTCATCAATAGTTTGGTATGGTGTTTAGTATACATCTATGCTATTCATCAACTATTTAGTATGGTGTTTAGTATACATCTGTGCTATTCATCAACAGTTTAGTATGGTGTTTAGTATACATCTATGACATTCATCAACAGTTTAGTATAGTGTTTAGTATACATCTATGCGATTCATCAACAGTTCAGTATGGTGTTTAGTATACATCTATGCTATTCATCAACAGTTCAGTATGGCATTTACTACACATGTGATTTTCATCAATAGTTTGGTATGGTGTTTAGTATACATCTATGCTATTCATCAACTATTTAGTATGGTGTTTAGTACACATCTCTGCTATTCATCAACAGTTTAGTATGGTGTTTAGTATACATCTATGCTATTCATCAACAGTTTAGTATGGTGTTTAGTACACATCTATGATATTCATCAACAGTTTAGTATAGTGTTTAGTACACATCTATGATATTCATCAACAGTTTAGTATAGTGTTTAGTACACATCTCTGCTATTCATCAACAGTTTAGTATGGTGTTTAGTATACATCTCTGCTATTCATCAACAGTTTAGTATGGTGTTTAGTATACATCTATGCTATTCATCAACAGTTTAGTATGGTGTTTACTACACATGTGATTTTCATCAATAGTTTGGTATGGTGTTTAGTATACATCTATGCTATTCATCAACAATTTAGTATGGTGTTTAGTACACATCTATGCTATTCATCAACAGTTTAGTATAGTGTTTAGTACACATCTATGATATTCATCAACAGTTTAGTATGGTGTTTAGTACACATCTCTGCTATTCATCAACAGTTTAATATGGTGTTTAGTATACATCTCTGCTATTCATCAACAGTTTAGTATGGTGTTTAGTATACATCTATGCTATTCATCAACAGTTTAGTATGGTGTTTAGTATACATCTATGCTATTCATCAACAGTTTAGTATACATCTATGACATTCATCAACCGTTTAGTATAGTGTTTAGTATACATCTATGCTATTCATCAACAGTTTAGTATACATCTATGACATTCATCAACCGTTTAGTATAGTGTTTAGTACACATCTATGATATTCATCAACAGTTTAGCATGGTGTTTAGTATACATTTATGCTATTCATCAACATTTTAGCATGGTGTTTAGTATACATTTGTGCTATTCATCAACAGTTTAGCATGGTGTTTAGTACACATCTATGATATTCATCAACAGTTTAGTATACGTTTGTGCTATCCATAAACAATTCAGTACAGTGCATAGTACACATGTATTCATCAACAATTCAGTACGGTGCTTGGTAGACATGTGTATTCATCATCAATTCAATACGGTGCTTGGTAGACATGTGTATTCATCAACAATTCAGTATGGTGTTTAGTACACACTTGTATTCATCAACAATTCAGTACGGTGTTTAGTACACACATGTATTCATCAACAATTCAGTACGGTGCTTGGTAGACATGTGTATTCATCATCAATTCAATACGGTGCTTGGTAAACATGTGTATTCATCAACAATTCAGTACGTTGTTTAGTAAACACGTGTATTCATCAACAATTCAGTGTGGTGTTTAGTATACATTTGTGCTATCCATAAACAATTCAATACGGTGCATAATACACATGTATTCATCAACAATTCAGTACGGTGTTTATTACACACGTGTATTCATCAACAATTCAATACGGTGTTTAGTACATGTGGTATTCATCAACAAGTTAGTAGTGTTTCATACACGTGTGTATTCATCAACAATTTAGTATGGTGTTTTGTACACGTGTTATTCATCAACAGCTTAGTACAGTATTTAGTACACGTGTTATTCATCAACAGTTTAGTACAGTATTTAGTACACGTGTTATTCATCAACAGTTTAGTACAGTATTTAGTACACGTGTTATTCATCAACAGTTTAGTACAGTATTTAGTACACGTGTTATTCATCAACAATTTAGTACAGTATTTAGTACACGTGTTATTCATCAACAATTTAGTACAGTATTTAGTACACGTGTTATTCATCAACAGTTTAGTACAGTATTTAGTACATGTGTTATTCATCAACAGTTTAGTACAGTATTTAGTACACGTGTTATTCATCAACAGTTTAGTAGAGTATTTAGTACGTATTATTCATCAACAGTTTAGTACGGTGTTTAATACACGTGTTATTCATCAACAGTTTAGTAGAGTATTTAGTACGTGTTATGCATCAACAGTTTAGTACGGTGTTTAGTATAAATCAGTGCTGTTCATTAGTCATTTATTGTGATGTTGAATTACAAATCACACTATCAAGTTTTGAAAACAATATTAAATACAAACATATTTTGTTCATTAATTCATTTTATATCTTTAACATAATTATTATGGAAAAAAATATAAACACTTATTAAAAGTTTTTATTAGAAGTTATTACATTAAAGCATTTAAAGTACAGTTGTTAGGCTGGTTATAATAAAGCTATAAACGTTTTCTAGCTGTTGATCACAAGAAGCTTTTATCCATTATTGTTTAATTTTTTGTTTGCATCTTTTAAAAACTCTCTCAATTTTGATATTAAAGAAGTTGACATTTTCTTAAACTGAAAATGTATTTCCAGTAACACTTGCCTCCTCTCACACTTACAGCTGTTACTCAACTGCCAGGGTGTCTTCCTTTACACATCTAAGCATTGATCTGATTTTTTCACACTTGCTCCAGTTTTTAATACTCCACTCAATTTCCCTTGGCAATATTTATCTTGTGACACTCTTCACCTAAATCAATGTGCCCTCTCTCCTGGTACTATATATATATAT
>NW_013670217.1:41551-42612 GCF_000517525.1 Limulus polyphemus
TTTAGTATGGTGTTTAGTACACATCTATGCTATTCATCAACAGTTTATTATGGTGTTTAGTATACATCTATGCTATTCATCAACAGTTTATTATGGTGTTTAGTATACATCTCTGCTATTCATCAACAGTTTAGTATGGTGTTTAGTATACATCTATGATATTCATCAACAATTCAGTACGGTGTTTAGTACACATCTATGCTATTCATTAACAGTTTAGTATGGTGTTTAGTACACATCTATGCTATTCATCAACAGTTTATTATGGTGTTTAGTATACATCTATGCTATTCATCAACAGTTTAGTATGGTGTTTAGTATACATCTGTGCTATTCATCAATAGTTTGGTATGGTGTTTAGTATACATCTATGCTATTCATCAACAGTTCAGTATGGTGTTTACTACACATGTGATATTCATCAATAGTTTGGTATGGTGTTTAGTATACATCTATGCTATTCATCAACTATTTAGTATGGTGTTTAGTACATATCTATGCTATTCATCAACAGTTTAGTATGGTGTTTAGTACACATCTCTGCTATTCATCAACCGTTTAGTATGGTGTTTAGTATACATCTATGATATTCCTCAGCAGTTTAGTATAGTGTTTAGTACACATCTATGCTATTCAACAACAATTTAGTATGGTGTTTAGTACATATCCATGCTATTCATTAACAGTTTAGTATGGTGTTTAGTATACATCTCTGCTATTCATCAACATTTTAGCATGGTGTTTAGTATACATCTATGCTATTCATCAACAGTTTAGTATGGTGTTTAGTATACATCTATGATATTCATCAACAGTTCAGTATGGTGTTTAGTACACATCTATGCTATTCACAACAATTTAGTATGGTGTTTAGTACATATCTATGCTATTCATTAACAGTTTAGTATGGTGTTTAGTATACATCTATGCTATTCATCAACAGTTTAGTATGGTGTTTAGTACACATCTATGCTATTCATCAACAGTTCAGTCTGGTGTTTAGTACACATCTATGCTATTCATCAACAGTTTAGTATGGTGTTTAGTAAACATCTATGCTA
>NW_013670217.1:43414-56293 GCF_000517525.1 Limulus polyphemus
GTAAATACAGAACCTTCCCTGGGAGGTCCCCTCACCACGTACAGGAATCCACGTCGAGGGGCCCTGAAAGGTAGCAATGAAAATATTCACCCTCTGTATAATCTAGCAGAAATGGTTAAGATAGCTACAGGAAGTAGTTGAACACCCTCAGAGACTACTAAATCATGCAAATAATGTGAGATAAAAGTATAGTATTGGGAAAGATCCACATACCAGTCCACACAATGAACCTCTAGTGGGCAATTCAACCTGGCTGCTAAGGACATAGAAATGTGACAAATCTGATTATATGTGACTTGCAGAAGATTCCTCACCTTCATAGAAAGCCCAGAATAAAAAGTCACTGTCTAGCATCTCTAATGGCATTACTGCAGACAACAAAACCTTCAAGACCCTCACTGAACATGACCACAATCAAATCTCATCTGACATAGAAATAGTGATTAGATGAATCGGTGATAAGGATTTATCACCTTCCTGTCTGACAGTGTCATGGGTAAGAAGAACTAGTCTGAGGTCATAGAGAGAATGAGACAGCAGTCCGTGGACAAAGAGTGCAAATCAGCCCAACCAGTGATGTCTGTAAGTCAGCAGCCACGAAAAATAAACCTTCTGGTAAAGAGGATACATGGCATATAAGTCAGGTCACAAACAGGTGTTGAGAAAAAGCATGTAATGTAACCATAATATACCTGTTAGGTGATTGGAATGGTCATTTGGGACCAAGGACCCAATGCAACTTGAGGAATCTGGAGAGAACTGGGAACTCAAAGAATATGTAGTCACAAGAATCAAACGGTGGTCAATAATATAGCCTTAAACAGGGTGATTGTGGAAGATGCAAAACCTCTGCCAAAGAGCCAGGTCAAAAAATGAGGTATGGTTGGCACTTCTGATCAAAATGGATTCAACCTCCTCTCAAAACACTATTGTCGAAATGCATATAATTTTTGTTGAGCAATATTCTTCTCGGGACTAAGCAAAAACTGAGACAGATACACAGCAAACTTAAAAATTAAACCCCAATGCCATATGAAAGACTGCAGAATCTCTATGCCTATAGCTTGATATCTGGATAGCCTGGTGTACCATGTCATGACTGCCTCGACAGAGATAGCCCAAGAATAAGTGAAAGAGGTGGGCACTCTACTCTGGAAGGTACTGTAGAAGCAGAAACCAGGGTGTAGCAGCCAATCTGGCACTATCAACAGGACCCAACAATGGATTGAAACAAATCATATTTAGATGAAGTGGAGAGAAGGCCTAGAGTTCTAATTCTGTCCTGTTGGAATACATTCATTGCCAAAACCCGAAGATAAGGCACTGGAGACCAAATTGCTAGTAGTTGGGTGATCCAATGAGAGGCCACCCCACCAATCAGAGTTGCAAAATTGGAGCCAATCCAACAGAACCTTGCGATTCAGCATCTATTCTGTTGAGAGAATCTGTTTGAATTGAGACAATTGACCTACTTCCGCAGGCATCTCCTGTGGAATGTGGGAAGCTAGTAGGGTGATAAGACAGGAATAGTCCCAAGATAGGAGGTACAAAATTTGAAATCAAGGAGCCCTGGACCAAGTGTCTCCTTGATGAGAAACACAAGATACCACCAAGGAATTGTCAGAGTGAATCCTGACAATTTTCCCCTTAAACCTCTCGCATTGGCTATCCTTTACAGAGAATGTCACAAGGTTTAGTGACTTACATTCAAATATTAATTAAACACCTTTTTGTTTATGTTGCATCAATTAGTACAGCATAAAATCATAGTTAATAATCTATATTTTAATAGTATACAAGTTTTAAGTTCTTAATTTTACAAGGCAATACTTAAAAAATCCTGTATTTCCCCCTAGTGTGAGAAATGCAACATTTTTTCTCTAGTCATCCCCTCTTCTCTATTTTATTCACCAACCCTACAATAACTACGAAATTTAACACAAAATCATCATTGCTTAGACAAACCATAATTTCAATAGCCTTCAATCTTGTTTGGTTAACTCAGCCATCAATTAAAAAATCAGACCCCTCTTCCCACACCAACCTGTCACATCCTCTCTCTTTCAAGATTTTTTAATAGTTCTGTGTTATGCTTAATACTATATTATGTATAACCAATAGAAAGTCAAGGTTTTCATCTTTCAAATGACATGTTACATTGTTTTCTGAACAGAGAATTGTCAATTTATCAGTTAGTACAAGCTTTGTTCCCACAGGAAAGCTAACGAATAGCTTGGATGAAGTTGTAAATATTCTTGTCACATAGTTAGAAAGCCTGAAAAATTGTGATAATTTGGGGGAATTGTCTAGTTTTACCAGTTATTATTCTATGTTCTTTGGTGCATTATTTAATTAAATAAAAATCATTTAGTGCATTACTACCATTAGTATAAAAAAGGTAGGGTTAAGTGTCTAAAAGTAACTAAAATATAAAAATAAGATTCTCTTTAGGTTATCTAAGGTTAGATTAGGTAAAATATATAATAATAATATAATAAATATGTTTCACGAGGGACACACGAGAGCAGCTTGAAATAGCTCATGGGTGATATAATTCGATTACGTAACATGAGCTCCGCTTTCCCAGAGTGATTTACAACTTATAATGGTGTGAATAGTAGTTAGACACAGTTGAAAGGGCAATAAAAAAATAAAATGCAAGTATAAATAGATGTAACTATGAAATTATATGTAAAATATTCACTATAAAATCGTCACTGCTCAAACAAATCATAATTCTTATTTTGTTTGGTTAGGGAGCTGTCAAACAGAAAATCAGACCCCTCCTGCCACACCCACCTGTCACATCCTCTCTTTCAGGATTTGATAATAGTTATCTCTTACATTTAATTATATATTACCTATAACCAATAGAAAGCCAAGGTTTTCATCTATCAAATGATATATTATATTACATTGTATTCTGAACAGATAATCGTCAATTTCACTTGTAATACAACTTTGGTTCCCAGGGGAATCACAATGACTAGCTTGGATGAATTTGTAACAGCACTTGTCACATAGTTAGAAAGCATGGGTGTATTATCTAATTAAATAAAAATTATTTAATGCACTACTACCATTAGTATAAAAAAGTTGGGTTAAGTGTCATCGTTAGTCGACAGCAAAAAAAAAAATACATGGGTAAATAACTTATTTCTTGTTTTTCATATTTATTCTATAGTTGTTATTATAATAGTAACTAAAATGTAAAAATAGGGATCTCTTTAGGTTAGTTAAGGTTAGATTAGGTAAAATAAACAATAATAATAATATAATAATGCAAGCAGTTCCGAGTACCTTGTGGGTAATGTAATTCAATGTAACAAGAGCTGCATGTTCCACAAGTGATTTATAACTTACAATGGCACGAATAGTAGTTACACTCTTCAAAGGGCATAAAACAATAAAATTTAATTATTAATAGATATATACCATTCCAAATTTAAAGCTACTTACGATAAACAAATGTAATTAGTATTATCATATCTATAAAGACTTTGAACGAGTACAAAGAGATCACATGGTCAGTCAAATTGACCAAGCCTGGGTTGAGAGGGTTAAAAGAGTACAAAGAAGTCACATGGTCGGCTAATAAGCTCAGACAATGAGGCATTGCTTGTTAAAGAGCAAGAAAGTCTAAAACATTGTGTAGGGAAACCCCTTCATTTGTGCATAGACCCTGGAATTCCTGACTGTTGGTATATGTAACCTATCCCCGAAGCAAGGCATTCGTGAAAAGATGGAACTCTGGACAGGTTGGCAGTAGAGGAACCCATATTGTAGTAGTGTCCCGACTTAACAATTCCTAGATATCGAAGAATGATCCCAACTAAGGAATCTAGTGAATCAATGTTTATGATCTCTTGGTTGCATCAAGACTAATTAAAAGGATCTCTTGTGCTCTAGTCCCAAAGGCATGAGGAATCGACTAATGCCCACATTCCCAGAAGAGAAAGAACAATTGTGCAGTGGGAATAGAAGAGGTGAATCTGCATAGGCCCAACAACCAACAGAAATAAAACCTCTGAAAAACTAGCAAGACTCTCTCACTACCCCCAGACCAACCAAACTGTGATAGCCCTAGAACTATGTTGGTTGGATAATAGTGGTGAAGATGTGAATTGAATGACTAATCCTGACTCAAGAACCTGCAGTGCTCCTGGATCCGTTGTTAAGGTTATCACATATCCAGAACTTCTTGGAGCCGAGCCCCCACAGACCCTGAAGGTATACAATAATCATTGATACCACTGATGGTGATCTGACTGAGCAGTGGAACCCTTGGGTATAGAGAGAAGCTATTCTGGGTACCAATGTACTGAGGGACTGATGTCAGGGGGTAGCACCCACAAATAGGGGTGAAAATTCAAGACTCCAACAACAGCAGGGAGGAATGTAGAAGCCGAAAACTGAACTAACGTGCATGCCAACAATGGATCCAGCTAGTCATCAAGGAAGTTGGTGATCCTGAGAGTCTTCCAACAAAGTGATATGAAAGGAAAACAAAATGTTGGATTTTAAAGTTGTAAGTCCATCGACTTACTTTGTACCATCAGGAGACATTGATCTATTCAGGTTAACTACAAACTCCACCGTAGAACCCCAAAATTCGTGGAGCAGATGTATTTTTTGAGAGTCAGAAAATGCCTTCACCTGGCAGTGGTAGGCTAAATCACGAAATTCCGACAAAGTGTCAGATAAGGTATAACTGTTCCTTCACGTAACTGAGAAGTAAACCTTCCAGTGGATAGAGAGAAAACTAAAAATGGCTCCTAGATCTTTCAGCCATCAAGTAAGGTGCAGGCTCAAAAGCAACCAGGAAATGTCCCAAAATATCACACCAACAGAAGAAAATAAATCAAAGGCAGCTTATCCCAAGGTGACCTCCTGTTTCTTTTTTGTTTGTTTTTCAATTATTATTACTAAAATGAACTAGAAAACACAGATAACATTCAAAGTATCTCTGAACTAACATAATACTGGGAAACCTGTTAGCGTCTCTTTATTGAGAAAAAGTGATCACATTATCTGAATGAGGTGCTTATATACAGTACCAGGATAGACGGAGCATTGACGTAGGTGGAGAGGGTCACGAGATAAATATCTCCAAGGGCAACTGAGTGGGATATAAAAGTCTGGAACAAGAGAAAAAATCAGACCAATGCTTAGATGGGCAAAGGTAGAAACCCTGTCAGTTGAGGAATAGCTGAAAGTGTTAGAGGAGGTAAGTATGTTTTGGAACTTTTAAACACTATGGTAACATTTAGTCAAAGCGTTGATGTTATTTGGTTATAAGGCACTTTTAGACCTTATTCATAAAACTGGTTTTAATAAACTTTTAAACTTAAAGAGTACTAGAGCATTTTTATCTTACACACACTTTACACAAAAATTACACATTTTCGTTGGATATTCCAAAAGGACACTTGAATGAGATATCAAACTAACCTGCTGGTTATAAAAAACTTCTCAAACTTACTTAAATGTACATTCTATAATATAAGCTTTTAAAACTATTGTTTAACAAACAGTTGATATAAATCTTATTAAGTAAATTTAGATATTATAAATAAATTAATTTTTTTTAAGCATTTACACTTCTGAGAAAAAGCCTCCTTTTAAAATCCTATCCTAAAGAATGTTTATAATAATTTGTTAAATCTTTACCCTGCTAGTTGGCTCTGACTCTGTTGTACCTGACCTTTCCCTTGGGTCTTCTTTTACTTTTCTCTGTATGACAAAAAAAATGTCAACACTGTCAGAATTTTTAATCACAACTATTTCTTTCCACATTGCAGGAAGCAATACTATCCTAAACTATATCTTCCACTTTTACAAAACTGATTCATGACTTTAAAAGTGTAAATTGAGTGATTTGACATGATTCTTTGATTATTAAAATATGACATCAATTTCCAAAACAACCACAACTGAAACTTATATGATACTTTACAAAATAGAAGAAAATAAAAAAAATGTTTTTACCTTCAGAATGTTTTCAAAAGAGCTTGATAACGATTTTCTTGCTTTTTCCTTAAAGGAATCCAGTTTAGAAGAGCTTTTTTTTTCAAAAAAACCAATCTAGGGTAAATTAAGGTAAAATCCATATGATATTCTAAAATATTTCTACATCTTACATGAGTGAATCTATCTCATACAAACTAGTCTATAGAAATTTCCTTTATGTTGCACAAAATAATATTAATTTTGTTCATAGATTTACATCATCAATGTAATCCCCTACTTCTCTGATAACCATTTCCAACAATAAGTGGCCATACTTTTGCATGATAAGATTCTATTTTCCAGACTTCAAAATGCATGATTAATATTTAAAGCTTTCCTTATAATTCTATCTGATAAACATAGAACTTCATATATCGACAGTGCAACTTAATGGTGGATGATTTTTTTTTTTAAAAATGAAACTTCAACATCTTTTAACATATTATCAATGATAATGAAATATATATATAGGAATTATAATGAAATACATTAATCACAATGAATTATAACAATCATACAGAAATATAACAAATAAAATTAAATAACAATCATACAGAAACATAACAATTATAATGAAATATAGACTATCACATGATAAAACAACAATAGTGACTTTCTAAATATTAAAATATACTTATCACTGACATACCTATACAGAAGATTAAAACATACTTATCATTAACATACCTATACAGAATATTAAAACATACTTATCACTGACATACCTATACAGAATATTAAAACATACTTATCATTGACATACCTATACAGAAGATTAAAACATACTTATCATTGACATACCTATACAGAAGATTAAAACATACTTATCATTGACATACCTATACAGAAGATTAAAACATACTTATCATTGACATACCTATACAGAAGATTAAAACATACTTATCACTAATTTATCCCTAATCTTTCAGTTTCAGGATAATGTTTAAATTTGTTACTCTTATTTTTACCTGTAGTATGGCTACATTTCTTTGTTCATGAAATACAGTTGTAACTTATTTAATTTTGTTGCTATGATTGCCACTTGTAGTACAAATATGTTTCTTTGTTCATAAAATACATTTGAAACTTACTTAACATTTGTTGCTATTATTGTCAGCTGTAGTACAGCTATGTTTATTTGTTCATTAAATACATTTGGAACTTACTTAACATTTGTTGCTATGATTGCTATTTGTAGCATGAATATGTTTCTTTGTTCATGAAACACATTTGAAACTTACTTAATATTTGTTGCTATTATTGTCAGCTGTAGTACAGCTATGTTTATTTGTTCATGAAACACATTTGAAACTTACTTAATATTTGTTGCTATTATTGTCACCTCTAGTACAAACATGTTTTTGTTCATGAAGTACACTTGAAACTTTAACATTTGTTGCTAGTACTATCACTTGTACTACAGCTGTTTCTTTGTTCATGAAATACAGTTGTAACTTACCTCACATCTGTTGCTATGATTGCCATTTGTCGCATGAGTATGTTTCATCTGTTTTCTCTCAAAGTAACTTCTGAACAGCATCATCAACACTTCATTCTTTTCTTGTAAAGTTGTTGTTTCAGTTCCCTAAAACAAACAAAACACTATTATTTATAAGAAGTTAGTTATTTCTGGCTTCTGTCTAGGTGCTTTGAAGTGTACATCATATGCAACCTAATAATGTAGACAGTTTTTTATTATCCACAGCTTTATTTAAGGTAGACAGTGAATGACTTTTGAAATGTTTATTAGGAGAAAATGTTTTGACCTTCTATTTACATCATCATCAGCCAAAAGAAAATAACGATAATGACACATTAGAGAATACAAGATTAAAATAATGTTATAATCACGTGAAGTGAGAACAACAATTAAATTAACCAAACGTATTATTTACTACTTACAAACAGTATCTATGGAGGCAAAGAAATAAGATTAACAGCTTTTGTTTTTTGTTTTTATTATTATTATTCTGTATTGTATTTTGTATAAACATCCTATTTATAAATAAATTTTTTTAGTATAAGTTGCTTTAAAACAAATTAAGTGTGTAAGATGACTGTGTTATATTTGAAACAGGGGACATTTATTTTAAGAATAGACTTTCTTTGATTAACAGTTCAAGGTCGGAATTACCATAACAAAGACTGGTGAATCCTGAGTGAGTTATGGGATGTCCAGTTTTATGTCTGTGGTACCGGCTTGCCGAACTAGGTGAACTTAGGTGAACATGAGCATTTGTAAACATAAATTTTAGGACAGAGTTAGAAAATACAATAATGTCTAATTTACTGAACATAGTCTGCTATCCCAACTAACCATAGTCACAAGCTTCTGTCTATAATATCATACTTATGATAAACAGAATGCTAATTTATAAAAAAGCAAAAAGAATGTTTAAGGAATGTCTACCGAGAATAATCAACAGTTTTGAATAGATACAGAGACGAGGAATATCAATTCTGTAAGTACCCTACATGAAATGAAAAGAAATATAATCAAAAAAGTTCCCACAGTGGCTAGGAATTAATTCCTTAAAAATATTTTTAATCCTTTGTTGACCAGTGAGCATCTTTCAGTTCTTGAGTGCATATCTGCATATCAAGTTTCAAAGTTTAAGTAAAGATAACAAATAATTATTTCAACAATTTTTACTTACAAGTGTTTTAAAATTGATATTCTGTCATTTTGTAACATTTATTTAATGGAGTTCATAAAGAAAATGAACAAATATAATACTCAAGGTTTTGTTTCCCCACATGGTTTTCCTTCTCTTTCTCAAACTTGTTCCACCATTTTATGACCTCACGGCATATTGTTGTTAGGTTTATCGTGTTCAAACAATGCACATAAATAAAATTACTTACAATTTACTGAAAACAATTATTAAATGTATATTGATTTTACTAACTATACTAGTAGCAGAAATGCTGTTACCTAGCCCAAGACAGTTTTGAAGTATCAGGTACAAGGTCACTGATGAATCTATAACTTTTTGCCATATCTTTTACAATTTATAGCCAGAATTGGCAACTACTACAATCCAACAAATAAAGTTTCAAAAGAAATATATTAATGAAGTTAAAATCAACTGAACAAGTAAAATAAAACTATTTAATCAACAAAAAGAAATTGTTTCAATTAATATTAATATTTTTCTAACAAAAATGCCTCAACAAAATTTTGGAAAATTGAGAAATAAAAAAATGATTAAAAATAAACCAAATTTTTAAGCTGAAGCTAGATATTATTTTGTAAGTTCATTCTCAGTTTCATGCAGTTGGTTAAGTGAGTAGGTAAAAATGAAGGGATATAAGTGATACCTACCAGAAGAAAGTAAATGAAAACTTAACGATTCATCAAATGAAAAAACAGCCATTTGTTACCAAAAACTTATAAAAAAATTAATACATCAATCCTAGTAAACACGTTACCTTGTATCTCAAAATTATATCTTCCTTTTCTTCTTCAGATAGTTTTCCCAACCATTTTCTTATATGATCATGAATGTTTTCAGAAGGCAGGCCTAGTAGAATAACAAAAACACTAAGATATACTACAAATATACATTAAATTAAACTTTTTTAGGAATACATTACAAATACAGTTAATAGTTAAAATAAACCTAGTTGTGTTGAAAATGTACAACCAGATAGGCTGTGTTAGACACATACATCTAACTAGGATAACTAGCCAACATTGTAGCTTAGTTATAAATTTACAACTAACTACATTAATTAGCCAACATATTACCGGAGTCATAAATTTACAACTAACTACATTAATTAGCCAACATATTACCGGAGTTATAAATTTACAACTAACTACATTAATTAGCCAACATATTACCAGAGTCATAAATTTACAACTAACTATATTAATTAGCCAACATATTACCGGAGTTATAAATTTACAACTAACTACATTAATTAGCCAACATATTACCGGAGTTATAAATTTACAACTAACTACATTAATTAGCCAACATATTACTGGAGTTATAAATTTACAACTAACTACATCAATTAGCCAACATATTACCAGAGTCATAAATTTACAACTAACTACATCAATCAGGCAACATATTACCGGAGTTATAAATTTACAACTAACTACATTAATTAGCCAACATATTACCGGAGTTATAAATTTACAACTAACTACATCAATCAGCCCAATTATTAGCAGAGTTATAAAGTTGCAAATAGGATAACTAGCTGATTTATCACTTGTGTTAGAAATGTAACAACTAGCTAGGATAACTAGCAAACTTACCAGTTCTATTAGAAATGTACAACTAACTAGGTTAACTAGCCAACTAACCAGTTGTGTTAGAAATTAACAACTAGCTAGGATAACTAGCCAACTAACCAGTTGTGTTAGAAATTAACAACTAGCTAGGATAACTAGCAAACTTACCAGTTCTATTAGAAATGTACAACTAACTAGGATAACTAGCAAACTTACCAGTTGCATTATAAATGTACAACTAACTAGGATAACTAGCAAACTTACCAGTTCTATTAGAAATGTACAACTAACTAGGATAACTAGCAAACTTACCAGTTCTATTAGAAATGTACAACTAACTAGGTTAACTAGCCAACTAACCAGTTGCATTATAAATATACAACTAACTAGGTTAACTAGCCAACTAACCAGTTGCATTATAAATGTACAACTAACTAGGTTAACTAGCCAACTAACCAGTTGCATTATAAATGTACAACTAACTATGTTAACTAGCCAACTAACCAGTTGCATTATAAATGTACAACTAACTATGTTAACTAGCCAACTAACCAGTTGCATTATAAATGTACAACTAACTAGGTTAACTAGCCAACTAACTAGTTGTGTTATAAATGTAAAACTAACTATCTTAACTAGAAAACTAACCAGTTGCATTATAACTGTACAACTAACAAGGTTAGCTTGCCAACTAACCAGTTGCATTATAAATGTAAAACTAGCTTGGATAACTAGCCAACTAAGCAGTTGTGTTAGAAATGTACAACTAACTAGGTTAATTAGCCAACTTACTAATTCTGTTATAAATATACAACTAATCAGGTTAACTACTTGACTTACCAGTTATGTAAGAAATGTACAACCAACTAGGTTAACTAGCCAACATACCAGTTTTGTTAGAAAAGCATAACTACCTTGGATAACTAGCCAACATACCAGTTTTGTTAGAAAAGCATAACTACCTTGGATAACTACCCAACTTACCAGTCTTAGAAAAGTACAACTAACTAAGTTAATTAGCCAACTTAGCAGAAATGTCAGAAATGTAAAGTAAGCTAGATAATTAACCCACTTACCAGTCATGTACAACTAACAAAGAACTAGCCAACTTACTAGTTGTGTAAGAAAAGTCAAACTAACTAGGATAACTAGCCAACATACCAGTTGTGTTATAAATGTACAACTAACTAGGATAACTAGCCAACTTACCAGTTGTGTTAGAGAAATACAAATAACTATGTTAATTAGCCAACTAACCAGTTGCATTATAAATGTACAACTAACTAGGTTAACTAGCCAACTTAGTAGTTCTGTAAGAAATATACAACTAATTAGGTTAATTTGTCAACTTACTAGTTATGTCAGAAATGTAAACTAACTAGGATAACTAACCCACTTAGTACTTGTGTTATAAATGTACAACTAACCAGCTGCATTATAAATGTACAAATAACCAGGTTAACTGGTTGACTTACCAGTGTGTGAAATGTACAACTAACTAGGTTAACTGTTTGACTTACTAGTTGTTTTAAAAATGTAAAAAAAAAACTACGATAAATAGCTAACTTACTAGTTGTATTAAAAGGTACAATTAACTAGATTAACAAGCTAACTTACAAGTTGTATTATAAATGTACAACTAACTAGGTTAACTACCCAAAATAGTACTTGTGTAAGAAATGTACAACTAAGTAGGATAACTAGCCAACTATCCAGTTGTGATAGAAAAGTACAACTAGCTAGGATAACTAACCAACTTACTAGTTGTATTAGAAATGTACAGCTAACTAGGTTAACTAGCCAACTTACTAGTTGTTTTAAAAATGTACATACAACAAACTAGGATAACTAGCCAACTTATCAGTTATGTTAGATATATAAAACTAACAAGGTTAATTAAACAACTTACTAGTTGTATTAGAAATGTGAAACTAAGTTAACTAACTTTACCATCTTAAATCTAAAAATGTAAAACTAACTAGCCAATTTACCAGTTGTGTTACAAATGTAAAACTAACTACGTTAATTAGCCAACTTACCAGTTGTTTTACATATGTAAAACTAAATATGTTAACTAAACAATTTATTAGTTGTGTTAAAAATGTAAAACTAAGTTAACTAACTTAACCATCTTACCATTTGTATTAAATGTGTGCCACACACACAAGACTGTTTTAAAATACTACATCAAACCAGGTTGTGTTAGTCCTAGATTCCTTCAATACATAAATCACAGGTTCCAACTTTAATTATTTTTACAAGAATATAGACTTATCTTAGATAAAATATAGTTTTACTTCTAGAATCACACAACTATTTATTTCTTAGAAAGGTTAAAAGAATTTAAACTGACATATCATTATAAACACTAATGTGCAACCCACAAGTTCATTTACCAACAACTTTACTAAAACATCTGGGTAAAGTATTATCTAATGTTTTACGCAGAGTTTATAAATATCAACACAAATATCATATATATATATATATATATATATATATATATATATATATATACTTACTTACTACTACTATATACAGACAGAGGACGATACGAAACCAATAGCTAGTTGGACGAGCTCTCACACGTAAGTTAAAGGTTTTGGTTTCGTCGCCTACTT
>NW_013670217.1:56314-86322 GCF_000517525.1 Limulus polyphemus
ATATATATCCTTTAAAATACCTTCAATATCAAGACAGAGGCGATGAAACCAATGCATTGGACAGCTCTCACACATAAAGGTTTGGTTTCGTGCCACTTGTTGTTGCTGGAAAGTCTGGTGAGCACTATGGAAAGCTTGTTTTAGGGAAAACATCACTTCATCTACCTGAAATAAATATAGCACAGCAAATGCAATTTATAAACACAACAACAACAATAAAACATCAGCACTGGTCCTGCAGAGATGAGACTCAAGCTTAGAGCATGGAAAATACTGCTTCTTCTTGTCCTTCTATTATAAAACATTCCAAGGGGTCTCATGTAATACAAATCATTAAGATAGAAAATTTAAAGTTTTCCAGTACTTGAGAAACTTAACCTCTTTATGTTTTTGTTTTTCTTTAATCAGAAATTAACAGTAACAAAGAAACTTTATGTATTTCCACGGGGTCCCTGAAAGTGTTCTATTTCAAGAGTAAATAAAACCAAAATTAAGAGTAACAAATTTTTTTCTTGCTTTTGAACTTCATATGTCATGCTCTGTTGTAGCCTACAGTGTGCATGCAAGAGATTTTACAGACGTCATGACAGTAAAAATTACGACGTTAAGCTTCCCTTATGTGACATCACTTTAGTGTCTATTGATTGACTGAAAGATAACACACTACTGTACGGTGATGCAAGTGGTTAGTCCAGGTGACCCCTCCAATTTGCCTTCAGACCACTTTGTGGGAAATAAAATTTGTACCATCTGTGTCTGGCTTCAATGATTATGGAAATAAAAACACACCTTGAAAAAAAACATCTTTTCTAGTATACATATGTCAACAGATCAGTGAGATTTTCTAAACCTTTTTTTAAAACAAGTATTTACTGATATGTATGCATCTGAGAGCTATAAGCTTTTAGCTACTGTTTTAAGTCTGCAAACAAAATTAGTGAATTTGATTTTGTAAGTTAATCAAACAAAATTCTTTATTCTTGAAAATTATTTATAAGATATATCTACTAACCACTTGTTCTCTTTGGCAACGAAAAACATATCCAACATAAGTATCAGCCCCTGACAGTATCTCTCTACAGATAAATCCAAAATGATCTGGACTCTTAACTCCCTAAAAGAGGCAGAAATTATTATGTAACTTAGAATGAACACCATTTACCTACATAATATACAAGAAAATAAACACTATCAAGAAAAATAATCATATTTAAAACTTCTTCTTTACTTTCCTCAATATTTATTCTGAGAAGATTAGAAATTTAAGTTTGAGGTAAAATCACACTACAAAATCATATTTAATATTTTAAATTTACAAGGAATTATACTCTTTCAATTATATATTTACCACATAAAAATCATAAAGTTTAAGTGTTTTTGAAAAACTTCATTTTATCACAGTAATACACCAAGCTAGTTCTATCTAGGTATGTATATACACTTATTATATGAAAAGTATCCAAGTTAATAATACACATCTATAAAGAGAGAAAAACAGTTATAAAAGAAATAAAATACACATACACACACACATCTACCTTAATATGAACCATAGAGCAATGAATATTTTAGTTTAATTTAAATATAACAGTTCTTATTTCAGCAGTTTATCCTTTAATCTAAAAAACAATAAGTTATGTTTACTCTCACTTTACAGAACTGATTTTGGGGTTTATTGAAGAACCGATCATTGTAAATTTTGACCCAGAGCTGTTCTCTCTGTGTATCATTCAAGCCCTGAACTTTTTGTAACAACTTATCACTTTATCAATTTGCAGGGGACAAAATACCTGGGTCCAGATCACAATTTGCAAGTCAAAACCACCCCAGTTGCAAATCCCTTTTCTCTTTGCTTAGCATCACATGTGAATCATTCCTTACTCTTGTAAAACATCTCCAAGACCTCCAACAACACAGTGAAAGTGCTGTAATGTTTCAGTTTGATATAACAAAGCCAAAACTGATGTTCATTTCTCAGAAATTCCCACTAATGGCACATACAGTATTTTCATACTTTGTCCTGTGCATATCATATACACATACATTTTGTAGTAGTCTGTTCCTAATATTTGGAATGAGCCCAGTCAGTGCCTGCATCCTAGCCAACTAGACTAGACTATGTACTTAGAGTACATGTGCTGCACATTTAGCATTGAGCTGGTTATGAACTCTCTCAATACAGGTTTAGTCCCATGAATCAACCAACCTGACCATTTTTGCTTGTATATAGTTTTAATACTATAACTTTTAATACAGTATGTGTGTCTTCGCAAAATTTGGCAGACTTTTAGTAAACATTACACAAAAATTCAGTTGTTTAATGAAGTATTTTTACTAAAGATTTGTCTGTGAACATAGTTGTTTTTTTTACCAGTCCAAGTGCAAAATGAGTTATGTTAATATTTAAAATACTTTTCTTCATCTCTAAAATCTCAAATGTCATTTACGTTATGATCAAAAACCTCCTAAATGCATTTTAAGTATTTTATTTCAGTAAAACTATATGTTTTATCTGTTATTTTCTCTACCTTAACTCTATACAAGGTTGGTCAATTTGACCGATCTCGTAACCACCAAAAAAAAATCTAAATTATTTTCTTCAAATTGTAACATGAAACTACATTTGTATATCCTAAGTAGCTTTAAGTTCATTACAATATACATCTATTTATATTTGAATTTTATTCTTTTATTGCCCTTTGAACCATGTATAACTAACTACTAGTACTATTTGTGTCATTGTAATACAAGTTGTAAATTACTTGGGGGAACATGCGACTCACATCATCATCATCATCATGTGCACTTGTGATTACATCAGTCACCCTTTCTTTGTGTAGTTAAACTGCCCAATATCTTCTCTCACTGTTTACCTCTACATCTTTTCCCCACAAATTTCCCAGTTGTTACCAAGTGTTCCATCCCTTTCTCCTTATCACATGACCAAAGAATGCTGCTCGTCTTTTTTGTACTTTTGTCATTAATGTTCTTTTTGTTTCTGTTTGTAGAACTTCTTCATTTGTTTTCCGGTCTTTGTAGGAAACCCTAAGCATTCTATGCAGGAACCATATTTTGGTTACATTAAGTGATTTTTCCATTTGTTTGTTTATTGTCTATGATCCGCAACCGTACATCAACATTGGTTTGATGCAGCAGCTAATAACTTTTTTATGCACTTTCCTTGATATACATTTGTTAGTCAATAAATTTTTCATCTTCATAAATGTTGTCTTAGCCTGTGCAATTCTGCTCTTGACCTCATTTTGACATCTGCCTCCTGATGTAATCCATGTCCCTAAGTACTTGAACTTGCAAGTTTGATTGAGAAGGGGCCCATTTAATGATAAAGTGCATTTTGGACTGGTTTCTTTCTTTGATATAATCATGGTGTTTAGGCTGAGTCCAATATTTCCACTTTCTTTATTTACAATGTCAATTAAGGATTGAAGATCATTTTCCATTCCTGCTATTAATACTGTGTCATCAGCATATCTGATGCTGTTTATACTGTTGCCTCCAATACTTATGCCTGGCATGTCTTCTATCTCTCTCATAATCATTTCACTGTACAAGAAGAACAGATCACGGGATAACACACATCCTTGACAGACTCCTCTTTTTATCTTCTGATATTGGCCAAGCTCGTTCTCAACTCTGATGGCTGCTGTTTGTTCCCCATATATATTTTTGATGATTCTCATATCTTTACCATCTAAATTGATATTTTCAAGAATTCTTATTATGATTTCATGTCTCACTTTGTCAAATGCCTATGTATAATCTATGAAACAAAACATACACATTTTTCTGTACTTTGATTGCATGCTCTATATGGTTCTCGGGATGTAAATTGCATTGGCTGTGCCTTTACCTTAAACAAATCCACATTGTTCCTCTGTTATTTCAGGTTTGATTCTATTTCTTGCTCTCATCATAACTATTTTCAATAGTATTTTTGTCAGATGATTCATAAGACTTATTGTATGGTGTAGTACACATTCGATTGCACCTGGTTTCTTTGGTAATGCTATGTATATTGATTTTGATAAGTCTGTTGTGATATGGACTATTTCGTAAATGTTACTTAAAAAACTTGTGACCATATCAATACCAAACTCATTTAATCCCTTAATCATTTTGTTAATAGTGTTGTCTTGTCCAGGGCTTTTCCAGCTCTCACTTTCTTTATTACACTTTTTACTTCTTTCAAAAGAGGAAGGCCCTCAAAATTATTCCTGAATATAAAGTTTTCAATTCTGTCATCATCATAAAGTTCCTTGATGTATTCTGACCACCTCTTCAAGATTTATTCTTTTTCATGATGATGTCCCCTTCCTTTGATTTTAGGCAACCTGTTGATGAACATATTCTTCTCCCACATACTTGGTCAATTCTCTTGTACATTATGTCTTATGTCTTAATTGAAAAGCTCTTCTATTTCTTTGCTGCTGTCATTTAACCATTCCTTCCTTTGCCTGTATACATTTTTCTGATATCTCTATTTAGTCGATTGTATTCATCCTTATTATTCCTGCTTTCTCCTCTTTTGTCCATTTGATTAAAAATATCATCTGTCATCCATTTTTTCTTTCTTCTTCTTTGAACTAGTGGTATTGTGTCTGTGGCTGTTTGGTTCATAGATTCTTTCAACAATTCCCATTATTTCTCAATGTCCACTAACCCTTCTAGCAACTTGTTCTTTACTGCTACTGCAAACTATGTCTTGATTGCTGGATTTGGTTTCAGAAGTGCCAGGTTGAGCTTGGCATTTTTGACTGTCTTTTTCGTTTTCTTCAGCTTTATTCTGATCTTAGTAAGCACTGATTTATGATCGCTGCTACAATCAGCCCCTGGTAAAGCTTTGCATGTTAAC
Source organism: Limulus polyphemus (assembly GCF_000517525.1). Lineage (NCBI taxonomy): Eukaryota > Metazoa > Arthropoda > Merostomata > Xiphosura > Limulidae > Limulus > Limulus polyphemus. The sequence continues at coordinate 61,188 of NW_013670217.1, forward strand.
ATTGCATTCATTTATCAAGATGAAGTCATTCTGGTTTCGAGCACTGCCTCCAGGGCTCTTCCACGTTCACAATCTCTGTTTATGCTGTCTGCTTCAGGTATTTCCAAACACGAGGTTGTGCATTTTTGCCCATTCTATTACTCTATCACCTTTCTCATTCCTAAGCCATATGGACCTACAGTGTCTTCCACTCTTTCTTCTCCAACTTCAGCATTAAAGTCTCCTTGGACGATGACAATGTCCTGAGACTTGTATTGTTTCATGGTAGTTTCCAAATCATCATAGAATTGATCGATTTTGTCTCCGGTGCTATCTGATGTTGGGGCATAAACTTGAATAATGTTGGAATCAAGTGGTCTAGGAAGTTTGATCATCAGCACTCGATCTGATATTGTCCAATATCCTTTCATGTTCTTTTCATATTCTGGGTCTAATACAATTCCAACACCAGATATATAACTTCATTAGTTATATCTTATAACATTGCTTACATCACAAAAGAGCTAAGTACCACATCTAACAACCCATTCCAAAGACCAACCTTCCTGTTAGAAAAATAAAGCTGTCTTAGCTGAAGATTATTTCTACCTTGCCAAAACTTGAGTCACCTTGTCTTAACCATTCTCATCATTAAATACAAAGAAGGATGATGCATCAACATTATCAATTCCCTTTACCATCTTAAACACCTCAATTAGATCCCCGCTAACTCTTCTTTTTTCAAGAGAAAACAAGTTCAGAGATCTTAACCAATCTATGTATGGCAATACCAGTTATCATACTAGTAACTCTCCTCTAAACCCTTGCCCATAATTCAATGTCCTTTCTATGGTAAGGAGCCTATGACTGAACATATTATTATAAACTTGGCCTAACCAAAGGCCTATAAAATGGCATTATAATATCTTTAGACTTTTATTCAATATTTATGTAGATACAACCTAAAGTCCTAATTTCCCTACTACTAGCAAAAGCACATTGCTTAGATGGCTTAAGAAGCTGATCAACCAGAAAACAAAGGTCTATTTCTTCCAAAACACTTTTAAGGTTAGTCCCACCAAAATTATACTCATAATTCAAATTATGATATCCCAGATAAATAACCTTGCATTTTTTATAATTAAAAGCCATATGTCATTTATTTGCCGAACTCATTGACTGATTTAAATCCTTTTGTAAAGCAGAAGCATCCTCTTCATAGTTAGAAACACCCAAAAATTTAATGTCATCAACAAATTTAAATAATCTATTGCTAATTCTTTCATCTATATCATTAATGTAAATCAAAAAGAGCAAAGGTCCTAACACTAAGTCCTGAAGTATCCCACTTGTGACATTAATCCAGTTTGACTAAACTTCATTTATAAAAACCCTCTAATTTCTTCCATCCACCCTCTCTTCTATCCAATTAGCTAACCCATCCCCCACATCTACAGAAATAACTTTTTAACAAGTTTTTTTATATGGCACTTTGCCAAATTCTTTATGAAAATCCAGATACACCAAATCCACACTAATACCCTCATCTAAATATGCAGTAATCTCTTCAAAGAATTCCAAAAAAATTGTAAGACAAGATTTTCCCCAAGTGAAACTATGCTAACTATCTAACAAAATTTTAAACATTGTTAAATTGACTTAGCAAAGCATCTTTTATCAAAACTTTCCAAAATGTTTCCCACAACTAATACAAAACTAATAGGCCTATAATTATCAAGACAATTTTTATCACCTCTCTTGAAAAGAGGAGAAACATTAGCTAACATCCAATCTTCTGCCACCTACCCACTATTCAAGGACTTATACAGCCCTTAACCTTTTACAAAACCCTTGGGTAAATATTATCTGGCCTAGAAGCTTTATCATTCTTTGAACTCCCCAATTTTTCTTTAAAAGGGTCAGAATTAATGTGATCATCTTGTTCAATCTTGTTTCCATCTAGTAACTGTTCAGTACGAGGAATACTACTTAAATCTTCATTAGTAAAAGTTGAAGAAAATGTAGAATTTAATAATCATCAGATATTAGCCGTCCTGTATCCTCCCTCAAAGGCCCAAAAGGCACAGTGTTTTGTTATTCAACTAAGATTACCATTAATTGCAATCACTTTGACACTTAAAATACTACAGCTTCTCATAAATTATTTAGCAAACATCAAATTATACATTAAATCCAATTACTTTACTCATTATGATCTTAGGCTGAGCTGTAAGGTAAACCTCTAGTAAGTTTATCAAAATATCTTTATTTATATATAAAAGATTTTAGCTTCAATCTCTGTTTTTAATCAAAATGTTGTGTCTAATTTCTGTTGTTAAATTTTTTAAAACATACTTGAGAACAGTGAGAGATGTCATTAAACATTCGGTTGAGTAAAACTTGCTTCTTATCAGTGCTGATAAAACAGAGTTCCATACGTCCAATAAGGAATAGCATAGTACGGTTTCCTTGTTGTCGAGAGCGAGAACGACCAAAGTCAATGCTGCTCCCACTATTAACACGGGCTCGATAAATAGGAAGTGAGTTCTGTTTGGTAGCTCGTGGCATGTCACCACTGCAAGACCTGACCCGGGTAGACTCACCACAGCCCTGCAAGTCATTCACAATGGCAGCTTTGGTTGGAGCATCAAGACTCTGGGTGTGAGTAATGAGTGAATGGTCCTCAGGAGGAAGCAATAAGTGTTGAGAAGATGATCTTTTCACTTCGTAGTCATGTAAACTTTGGATAACAGATGATCGGGCAGCTGTGTCCATACTCTGAGTATGTGTCACCAGAGATCGTGTGTCCATCACTGATCTTGACATACTATCATTACTGTCAAGAGGTCTAAGAGAGAACTCCATACTATCTCCACTTCCTTGCCGACTACGGTTCTATAATAAAACATTAAAATTTAAAAACAATATCTAGCCAAATCATTCCAAAAACTGAAATATGGGAAAAGTAGCATCCCTATAATCAAAATCCTTAACTAAACCACTGCAAAAAAAAAGTATACATCCAAAACAACACCACAATATACATCTTAGATCCAAAACTAAGAATAAGTCACAAGAACACCACTATAAAACAATAAATGAACCAAACCATTCCACTGTAAACAGATAACAACTTGAACCATTCCACTGTGAACAGGTTAGACCCCAAACTACACCACTTGTAGACACAAGCAGGCCTACAAATATATGGCACTGAAACACTATTAACCTAGACCCCTACAGAAAGCTTTACTCAAAGAATCAAGCAGGCCAACAGATACAGAGCACTAAAACACAACCAACCTGGAAAATCACCATCAACAACCTAAACCACTACAGTTTTACTTGAAAAAAACAACCAGGCCTACAGATACAGAACATTGAATCACCATCAATAACCTAGATTACTACAGAAATCTTTACCTGGAAAACCAAACAGGCCTACAGATACAGAACATTAAATCACTATCAACCTAGACCACTACTGAAGGCCTTATTTCAAGAAACAAGCAGGCCTACAGATATAGAGCAGTGAATCACTATCAACCTAGACCACTGCTGAAGGCCTTATTTCACGAAAGATACAAGCAGGCCTACAGATATATGGCACTAAATCACTACTACAATAGGCTTTTACTTGAAGAAACAAGCAGTTTACAGACACAGAGCATTGAAACATCACCAACCTAGATCACTACATAAAGCTTTAATTGAGAAAACAGGCAGAAGGGCACTAAAACACTAACAATCTAGACCAACACTGAAAGATTGACTTGAAGAACCTAGTAGGCCTAGAGACACAAAGCACTGAAACACCAAATCAAATCACTACAGAAAACCTTACTTGAAGAAACAATCAGGCCTATGTGCAAAATGCAATTATATAGTTAACTTGCCAAGCAATTTAACTTACACAATGTTTAAAATCATTTTCATGCTCCTTAACAAACCACGCTGATCTGAAGAGGGGACACAAAAGTGATCCAAATCATCAAACTTAACTTTCCATTCAACCAAATTGTCAATAATTTTTCACTTTGCATGTTTTTTCTAAACTCTATTTGCCAATAATGCCTCAAAAAAAGTTAGCTGATCTACATTGTAGCTGAATCTGAAGAAACAGATATACTCCTAACAAAAGCAGAGTTTACTCTGGAGAGCTGTTTATCAATCAAACTAACGTGACCAATGTCAACTAATATTAAAGAAACTGCTCAGTGCCCAGCTATCAAAAGATCTCTTCAAAGGTGCTGCACACAAAAAAAAATGTTGTCTACCCCCATTTGAAGGAAAGAAGCAATACTAACATTTTCTAAGTAGTCTTACCTTAAGAGAGGTGATTGGTATTAATAAAAGAAACATCAACCACAATTCAATTTATTTGTTCTACAGAAAATATGTTTACTAAAAATTTATTTTCTAGTTACATTGTTTCAAATATGATCAATATAACTAATTCCAGACTTTTGTAACAGAAGAAAAATTTATCTTTAAGTAAAGACACCAGCTTATCACAATCTAAGATTTGTGTGTAACAGAATAAATAAGTTGGCTACAATGTTCGAAGCACATTAACACAACTCAATTTAAAAAGATTTACTTAAATAAAAGTTATATTTTCATGAAGGTTTTTAAAAGTTCATCAGCTTAAATGACTTGTCAGTTGAGAAAAAAAAAAGGGTCTATCTGCACCTCATGGAAGTGAAACACCATTAATATATCCAACTTTGATAATTAAAGCCAGAACAGTTTTGAGCTATCAGCACAAAGTCTCAATACAATAATTCAGATTTCTCACCACAGAAGACTCCATTTCATTTTCTAGAGAACCTTTGACACTTTGGTTCTCCTCATTTCCAACCACCTGATCAGCCAAGTGATTTTCTATGGGTTCTACTACCATCTCCAAACTGTGTGGAAGGCTCTTACAGCTGGCTCCACTGTCACGTCGCTGCCTGTGCTGAGACTTTTCCTGGTCTTGCTTGGCTCGTAACTTCTCAAGTTCATAAAGTCTGAATTTTTCTACTGCTTCATCAATAAACGATGGTGGTGCTCTTTTATGAGAAACCTACAATAAAAATATTATAATAAGGAAATAAAGAACAAACTAATATTCATTTATCCAGTAAAGGATAACCATAAACTAGTTTATTAACAACAAAAAAATATGTATAAAAGTTTATGAAAACAACTGAAAATATTTGATTAATAATTTTATAGTAAAGAATTCTTCATACCTCAAAAAAGATTACTTTCTATACTTTTATATGGCATTCAGGTTATTATTTAAACTTTAACAATTGACAAAATAACAACTGCACTTGGTATGTCTAATGAAAATTGACAAAATGATTAAAAACCTTGATTTTGCCAATATAGAGTACTTCATACTGCTGAGAGTTGGTTAATAAGTTGTCCAACCATGAAGAGTTGCCCCAGCTAAAAGCACTTGATATAGAAGACTGATGACTCATCTCTTTTGTCATTTCTCTCATACTGGTGAACAGCTCTAGAACCTAGAAATCCACAAAGGTTATTCTTAATCATCATTTATACCCCACACAGATCTAGAACTTAAAAATATACATAAAATATCCTTAATCATCTTTTATATCCCTATACAGATCTAGCACTTAAAAATACACATAAAACACTCTTAATCATCTTTTATATCCCTATACAGATCGAGCACTTAAAAATACACATAAAACACTCTTAATCATCTTTCATACCCTACACAGATCTAGAACTTAAAATTTCACGTAAAATATCCTTAATCATCATTTATACCCTACACAGAATTAGAACTTAAAAAATACACAAACTATCCTTAATCATCTTTTATACCCCAACACAGATCTAGAACTTAAAAATACAAACAAAATATCTTTAATCATCTTTTATACCTCAACACAGATCTAAAACATAAAAATATACATAAAATATACCTTAATCATCTTTTATATCCCTATACAGATCTAGCACTTAAAATACACATAAAATATCCTTAATCATCATTTATACCCTACACAGATCTAGAGCTTAAAAATATACATAAAATATCCTTAATCATCTTTTATACCCCAACACAGATCTAGAACTTAAAAATACAAACAAAATATCTTTAATCATCTTTTATAACTCAACACAGATCTAAAACATAAAAATATACATAAAATATACCTTAATCATCTTTTATGTCCCTATACAGATCTAGCACTTAAAATACACATAAAACACTCTTAATCATCATTTATACCCTACACAGATCTAGAACTTAAAAATATACATAAAATATCCTTAATCATCATTTATACCCTACACAGATCTGGAACTTAAAATTTCACGTAAAATATCCTTAATCATCATTTATACCCTACACAGATCTGGAACTTAAAATTTCACGTAAAATATCCTTAATCATCATTTATACCCTACACAGATTTAGAACTTAAAATATCCTTAATCATCTTTTATATCCCTACACAGATCTAAAACATAAAAATACACACAATATACCTTAATCATCTTTTATACCCCTACATAGATCTAGAACTTAAAAATACACAGTGTCTACATAACACAAGTTTTCACTTGTTTCTGTTGGCTTTGTTTTTGTTCTTGTTGGCTAAACATCATAATGTGAACATAACACAACAGTTTTTCACTTGGTTATGTTAACTTTGTGTTTTGTTCTTGTCAACAGATCTTCGCTTGGTTCTGTTGGCTTTATGTTTTCTTCTAGTTGGCCAAACATTGCAGTTTCTAAATAACACAACAACTTTTAATTTGGTTCTCCTGGCTTTGTGTTTCATTCTTGTTGGCTAAATATTATAGTGTCTATGTAACATAAATTTTCATTTGGTTCTTTTAGCTTTGTTTTGTTCTTGTTGGCTAAACATCATAATGTGAACATAACACAACAGTTTTTCACTTGATTATGTTAACTTTGCATTTTGTTCTTGTCAACAGATCTTCACTTGATTCTGTTGGCTTTATGTTTTCTTCTAGTTGGCTAAACATTGCAGTTTCTAAATAACACAACAACTTTTAATTTGGTTCTCCTGGCTTTGTGTTTCATTCTTATTGGCTAAACATCATAGTGCCTTCTACAGAACACAACAGCTTTTAACTTGACTCTGTCGGCTTTGTGTTTCATTCTTGTTAAATAAATGTCACAATTTCAACATTAGACAATAAGTTTGCACTTGGTTCTGTTGGTTTTGTGTTTTGTTCTTCTTAGTTAAACATCATGGTATCTACATAACAAAACTTTTCACTTTTAACTTGACTCTGTCGGCTTTGTGTTTCATTCTTGGTAAATAAACCTCACAATTTCAACATTAGACAATAAGCTTTCACTTGGTTCTGTTGGCTTTGTGTTTTGTTCTTCTTAGTTAAACATCATGGTATCTACATAACAAAACTTTTCACTTTAACTTGACTCTGTCGGCTTTGTGTTTCATTCTTGGTAAATAAACGTCACAATTTCAACATTAGACAATAAGCTTTCACTTGGTTCTGTTGGCTTTGTGTTTTGTTCTTCTTAGTTAAACATCATGGTATCTACATAACAAAACTTTTCACTTCGTTATATTGGCTTTTTGCTTTGTTCTTGTTGGCACTAAACCATAGTTTCTAAATAACACAAGTTTTCATTCAGTTCTGTTGGTTTTATATTTTGTTCTTGTTGGCTAAACATCACAGTGTCTACAAAACATAGTAGGTTTTCACTTGGTTTTATTGGCTTTGTGTTTTGTTCTTGTTGGTTAAACATCATAGTGTCTACATAAAAGTTTTCACTTGGTTCTGTTGGCTTTGTTTGTTCTTGTTGGCTAAACACCACATTGTCTACATATCACAACAGGTTCTGTTAGCTTTGTATTTTGTTAGTTAAACATCAAAGTGTCTGTGAAACACAAGTTTTCCTTTGGTTCTGTTGGCTTTGTTTTGTTCTTGTTGGCTAAACACCACATTGTCTACATAACACAACAGGTTCTGTTAGCTTTGTATTTTGTTAGTTAAACATCAAAGTGCCTGTGAAACACAAGTTTTCCTTTGGTTCTGTTGGCTTTGTTTTGTTCTTGTTGGCTAAAAACAACATTGTCTACATAACACAACAGGTTCTGTTAGCTTTGTATTTTGTTAGTTAAACATCAAAGTGTCTGTGAAATACAAGTTTTCATTTGGTTCTGTTGGCTTTGTTTTGTTCTTGTTGGCTAAACACAACATTGTCTACATATCACAACAGGTTCTGTTAGCTTTGTATTTTGTTAGTTAAACATCAACGTGTCTGTGAAACACAAGTTTTCATTTGGTTCTGTTGGATTTGTTTTGTTCTTGTTGGCTAAACATCACAGTTTCTGCATAACACAACTTGTTTTCACTTGGTTCTGTTGGCCTTGTGTTTTGTTCTTGTTGGTTAAACATCATAGTGTCTATGTAACATAAGTTTTCACTTGGTTCTGTTGGCCTTGTGTTTTGTTCTTGTTGGTTAAACATCATAGTGTCTATGTAACATAAGTTTTCACTTGGTTCTGTTGGCCTTGTGTTTTGTTCTTGTTGGTTAAACATCATAGTGTCTACGTAACATAAGTTTTCATTTGGTTCTTTTAGCTTTGTTTTGTTCTTGTTGGTTAAACATCATAGTGTCTAAATAACACAATTTTTCACTTTGTTCTGTTAGCTTTCTCCTTTGTTCTTGTTAGCTAAACAGTGTCTATATAACACAACAAGTTTTTACTTGTTTCTGTTGACTTTGTGTTTTGCTCTTTCTGGCTAAACAGTGTCTACATAACAACACGTTTTCACTTAGTTCTGTTTATTCGTGCTTCGTTCTTTGTCAGTTAAGCAACACAGTGTCTACATATCCCGATTTTTTACCTGCTTCTATTGGCTTTGTGTTTTGTTCATGTTGGGTAAACATCATAGAAAGACTGAAATCAAACTAACTAAAACGGCTATATCTATATGGGTAGATATTGGCCACCGTTATTTGGAGGTTTGTTCGATCAATTTGTTAACATACACTTAGTAAGATTAGTTTTAAACATAAAAAAACATTAGATTTAGCATAAAACATGGTTAAATATAATTCAAAAAAGGTTTAGAAAATCAGCAGAGAAGAATGTCTAACAGTATCCACTTTTATAAAATCCGATCTATTTCACAGTGTGTAGGATACTTTCTTCGCAAGCTTTAGCGTTATGCGTTTAGCTGACCGAAGGCCTTACTGATCTTCACAGTAGTAACAAAGAAGTAAAGTTGAATTACGTAGTACGGAACTTTTGGAAATGCGTAAGGTAACTTGTATAGAGTTACAGGCAAATCAGCTGAGTGTTAATACTTTAAATATACTGCTATTCTTCATTTAACTGAACTTTACACGGCTCGTGTTTATAACAACCGTGATTCCCTGCGGCCTACAACAACAGTTTAGCTGGAACCTCGGTTCGTGTTATTAACGATTTCTTAGATTCATTAAATAAACAATATTTTTTCTTTAAAAACTGGAGAATACCGACCAGCATTTGAATCTTACTTCTTGTAATCTCAAAGACTTTGGTAATGATGTTTACCCCTGAAGATTTCATAGAAGCAGACGTGTAAAGAAATTGAAATATTATGTAGTAATGTAACACTGCGATATATATTAAATTGTTTTAACACTAATTTGTACATATTACAGCTGTGTATCAACCTTTTAATCTCTGAGAAATGATTTGAATGGTATTATATGCACGCGTAAAGATTATGTTTTGGTTGAAAATCTTGTTTAGAAAGTAGTAGAATTTATATATAAAGAAGTAAACAAGTCTTGGGAGGAAATGACGGATGTTAATAAAAGAAAATTCCACCATGGATAGTCTACACAAGAGGGGAAGTTGCTACCGACACGCCCGTTTTTCAAGGCTCGTATCTTAACCTAGTTTTTAGATCGTTGTGAACATGATTTCTCTTAGGAATGCATTGTATAAAACACATAGGCCTAAGGATAAATATACTTCAAGTGACTGGCAACCTTCTTAGCATCACTGCATGGCAACTAGAACAGTCAAAGACAGTGAGTGGTAAGAGTGAACTATATTTAGAGCAAGGTTTATTGTCGATGTAACAGAGCAGGCAGGTTGCACATGACGACCACGTGAACTGCACGTTTCTTAAAAGATGCACAATTCTCTATTACACCACAGAAAATGGTATAGAATGTAACCTGCCAGGGATGACATACTTGAAAACTGTAAACTTGGTTAAATAATACGCTCAGGTAAAATATCTTTAAAGTTCATACACACACTATCTTATCATTAAATTCTCACTGGATAAATTAATTATTACTGAATATAAGAAATGCAGGAAAAACCTACAGAAAGATAGAGGCAATAAAGTAAATGAGCTATCTTAGAGGTAAAATTTATATTATAAATTATACAAACTCTGTCATATTTTTAAAGATACAGCATTTAGTAATGGGAGGAGGGTGGTAAAGCAAAATATTTATATTCTACACAAGCTACTATTGGCACATGGAGACAGATACACAGTTAGAAAAAAAAGAACCTCTAAACAGCAAGATTTACCCAAATTATCTCCTACACAATTTTCTCTTACCAAGTAAGGCCAAAATTACAGCATAATGAAAAAAAGAAACTAAAAATAAAATATTCGTGCTTTATCTCCCAGATAGGATACAGATGGAAAAGTAACATAGCAGAAAAAAAAAAAAGTACAAATTACAGAATTATAGCTACACACACACACACACACACACACACACACACACACTTGATATCCTCTCTATAAAATTTATTAATGTTTTAATTTATATCCAAAAGAATTATAGCTACACACACTCACTTGATATCCTCTCTATAAAATGTATTAATGTTTTAATTTATATCCAACAGAACTCAAGCTTTACACTTTTGATTTCTTCTCTATAAAATTTGTTAACGTTTTAATTTTTTCCATCCAATGTTAACCTACCAGCTCAAGAGAAGATGTTTCAACTACTAAAATACCACACACATACTTACAGTACTCTCATCATCAGCCTGGAAGACATGGCATGCCATGGGCAGTTCTGGATTGTCTCGGGTCAAATATGAGAAGCAACTGTGATCCTGAGAAGTTTGAGCAAACTTGGAGATATTCTGAAGATTATGTTCAAATAAAACCTGATTATCATCTGCCATCAACGCTTTTAATGATGAATCAGTCACCTCAATAAAAATTTCTATCTTAGTTTGTCGATGATGAGCTGTCCTCCTGACCTCAGCTATTATCCATGGTAACATAGGCTGGGTATACCGTGGATCAAGTACTGCCTGACCAAGATAGTTAACTCTGTACATTCGCTGAAAGGTAACATGGCTAACATGAAGCCGGTAGTGTGATTCCTTATAATCACACTTTTCCTGTTCTTTTGTTAGTTCCACCAATGGCATTTCATTAACATTGTTTCTCGTTTCATCAAAATTGTTTCTTGAAAGCATCTTGATATATATATATATATGTTCTATTCTGAAGACTTCTGTAAAAGAAAAAAAACAATTTAACTCAGACCTTTCAATTAAAGTAGGTTAACATTCCCTGAATTTCTAAAAATGCTTTATCTGAAACAATGTGAAATTTTTTTTGACAGACAGACAAATAGCCACTCTAAGTTGTATTTAAAAAGCAATAACTGAATGTTTATTGAATGGATCAGGTTCAAAAGCTGAGCTATATTACACATTATCAAGAAGGAATGAAATTTAAGGTAATGTTCACAGTTGTGAATGTCATTCAGCTTACTTTTCATTCATTGTTTATGTACAATACAGGTGTATTGGACAGCAGTTTCACAAAATCAATCCAAACAGTTATATTGTTTTCAAAAGATACACTGCAAAACAAAGAAAAACAGGAATGAAATTCCTGACAAGTAAATATGTTACTGCTTGACATTTGACCCTACAATAAAACATTCTGATGGATTTATCTATAATGTGGAAATAAAATTCCTTAAATTGTATTTTGTTGAGGAAAAAAAGTTATTGAAGAGCTCTTGACCCATATCAGATTTACTACAAAAACCTTGAATAGTTACTACATATTAAAAGAATGTGTGAGGTATCTTTCTAAAATCACTTGAGAAAACTTCTGTTGGTTGCAAGACTGTTAATGTATTCCCATTTCTAAAACAAATGATTTTTGGAAGATAGTAAAGTGACAGACTTATTAGATTTACACCTATTGTTAACAGAAACAAAGAGTGAAAATATCTTAAATAGTTCATCATAAGGCAAATCATTCTACAAATTTATAACTATTAGATGAAGAATTTTGTCACTCAGAAGATGATTTTCCAATTTTAAAACCTAGAGTTAGTGGCTTCTATGTCTTCTAGGATGCGGTGAAAACAAGTCACTAATCTCATACAGGTACCAGATTACAATAATCTTCTCGAAAATATCCCAAGTCATTTCAAATACAGCTAATTGCTTTTGGACAGCAATTTACTTTATTTTAAATATAAATAAACAGCTTCTACAATTATTTTAAAAGCAGCTAACACAACAAGGGACCATTTGGTCATTCAAGACTGTTCCTGTACACCCATCCTCAAAGTGTAAGTAAAAATTCAAATCCACCAATTATTTCAGGAAATTGTCAATTCCATCTCAAGCTCTTACAATGTGCTGGCCTCCTCTAGCGGTATCCTTTTAACAAGCCAATCACCTTATTAGAAAAATAAAACCGTCTTATATGAAGCCTAGCCTGTCTTTTCTAATTCTTAAGCTTGTGCCCTCCCATCCTATTTTCTTTAGAATGTGGCACAAAGAAGCCACAGAGCTATATTCCAATAATCCCCTGGATAACCTTGTAAACCTTAATAAAATTACCTCTTACTAGACTTGACTGGGCAATTATTGGAATTTGCTAATCAAATAATCATCAGAATCATTAATTGATTATAATTAACTAATCAACTATACTCAAAAAGACAGGTGGCTAAAAAACCTAACAACTCATGAGGTTAAAAGTTGGGTTTTGATACCCACAATACGCAAAGCACAGACAGGCCATTATTTAGCTTTGTGTTTAACAACAATCACAGTGGCAATATTTTGGCTACTGGATAGTTGTAATAGTCAACAAGCAGTAATAATCAGAAACACTCATTTTGATTACTGGATAGTTGTAATAGTCAACAAGCAGTAATAATCAGAAACACTCATTTTGGCTACTGGATAGTTGTAATAGTCAACAAGCAGTAACAATCAGAAACACTCATTTTGGCTACTGGATAGTTGTAACAGTCAACAAGCAGTAATAATCAGAAACACTCATTTTGATTACTGGATAGTTGTAATAGCCAACAAGCAGTAATAATCAGAAACACTCATTTTGATTACTGGATAGTTGTAATAGTCAACAAGCAGTAATAATCAGAAACACTCATTTTGGCTACTGGATAGATGTAATAGTCAACAAGCAGTAACAATCAGAAACACTCATTTTGATTACTGGATAGTTGTAATAGTCAACAAGCAGTAACAATCAGAAACACTCATTTTGGCTACTGGATAGATGTAATAGTCAACAAGCAGTAATAATCAGAAACACTCATTTTGATTACTGGATAGTTGTAACAGTCAACAAGCAGTAACAATCAGAAACACTCATTTTGATTACTGGATAGTTGTAATAGTCAACAAGCAGTAACAATCAGAAACACTCATTTTGATTACTGGATAGTTGTAAGAGCCAACAAGCAGTAACAATCAGAAACACTCATTTTGATTACTGGATAGTTGTAATAGTCAACAAGCAGTAATAATCAGAAACACTCATTTTGATTACTGGATAGTTGTAATAGTCAACAAGCAGTAATAATCAGAAACACTCATTTTGGCTACTGGATAGTTGTAATAGTCAACAAGCAGTAACAATCAGAAACACTCATTTTGATTACTGGATAGTTGTAATAGTCAACAAGCAGTAATAATCAGAAACACTCATTTTGATTACTGGATAGTTGTAATAGTCAACAAGCAGTAATAATCAGAAACACTCATTTTGGCTACTGGATAGTTGTAACAGTCAACAAGCAGTAATAATCAGAAACACTCATTTTGATTACTGGATAGTTGTAATAGTCAACAAGCAGTAACAATCAGAAACACTCATTTTGATTACTGGATAGTTGTAATAGTCAACAAGCAGTAATAATCAGAAACACTCATTTTGATTACTGGATAGTTGTAATAGTCAACAAGCAGTAATAATCAGAAACACTCATTTCGGCTACTGGATAGTTGTAATAGTCAACAAGCAGTAACAATCAGAAACACTCATTTTGATTACTGGATAATTGTAATAGTCAACAAGCAGTAACAATAAGAAACACTCATTTTTATTATTATTTTTTTACAATAAGTGAATTAATAGTAATTTCATGTAACTCTATTTGATGTACTCGATGCTCAAAGGTAACTTTTTAATTCAGTTAATTATCCAGATCTACTTCTTAACCTAGTCCTGTAAGATAACTCTTTCACCCAAGGAACCATCCTCTGAACCCTCTACAGCAAGTCTATAGCCTTTCTTAGATAAGGAAACCAGAACTGTAAATAATATTCCAAGTGAAGCACAGCTAGCAGTTTGTATAGCAAGAGAATTGCTTCTTTTTGATTTGTAAACAATATGTCTATGAATACACCCAAAACATTTTACTAGCTTCACTACCAGCAACAGAGTTGGGGTAAGGGACTTATCCACCACTGTACCAAGATCCATTACATCAGTAATACTACTGAGTCGGTTCCCATCTGCATCAAATGTGTGCTCCAAATTATAACCCTAACATGTTACTTTACAGTTTGTTTAATTAAAGGTCATATAGATTTCTCCAACTTATCAAATGATTCAAGTCATTCCATTACACTTCAATATCCTCCATACAGCTACAAATACCCAAGTGTTTAATGTCATCAGTCATTAATGTAATAATAAAATGTCTGACCTTAGGCACTAGTAACAAAGGTTCAGTCAGAATGAACTCCACTGATAAAAACTTTGATCTCAACCAACTAGTGCTGCCCCTTGCTAATATTCTGCATCACACCTTAACAAAAGCCTTTTAAAATCTAATTGCACTGAATCCACATCATCTCTACCATCCAGATAGTACACGACATCCTCAACAAATATGTAATTCACAATTTCTGTTTAATGAATCTGTGTTAATCTATTACACAATATGATCTTGCAAAACTTCTTTTAACAGACTCTCTAGAATTTTGTTTTCACTATAGAAATACGACAAATTAGAACTTTTATCAAAAATAGAAGTAATGTTACTAACTAATCATCAAGTATCATCCCACTGAGAGTAATGTTAGTAACTCTAATCATCAGGTCCCTTCCCACTGGGAGTACTGTTAGTAACTCTAATCATCAGGTCCCTTCCCACTGGGAGTACTGTTAGTAACTCTAAGGTACCTGATGATTCCCACTGGGAGTACTGTTAGTAACTCTAATCATCAGGTATCTTCCCACTGGGAGTACTGTTAGTAACTCTAATCATCAGGTACCTTCCCAATGGGAGTACTGTTAGTAACTCTAATCATTAGGTATCTTACCACTGTTTTACCTACCACAAATGAAAGTGAGAGGATAAACACAGGATTAACTTTATAAATAATTTTAAATCCAGCTAAACAGACAATTTTATAAACTATTTTAAAAACAATTAAACACTTGAACAACTTCATAAACTACTTCAAATACTGATAAACAGTTATACAACTTTATAAATTACTTAAATAGAATTAAACAGCCAACATTATAAACTGTTTAAATACCAATAAATATTTGTACAATTTTATAAGCTAATTTAAATACAGCTAGACAGTTATACAACCTTATAAACTACTTTTAATATGGTTAAACACTTGGACAAGATCATAAGGTATTTTAAATATAACTAAACAGTTGGACAACTTTATAAATCATTTTAAATACAGTTAAACAGAAAATGTTTTAAATTTCTTAAATACCAATAAATAGTTGGAAAACTTTATACACTAGTTAAATACAACTAAAAGAGTTGAAGAAATTTACACAAACTTTTGTTAGATAATTTGATAAGATGAAAAATACTAAGTCTAACCCACTTAATGATAATAAAATCATTTTAATTCTTGAACTTCAAGTTCTACAAGTTAGCCATACTGATGTTCATTGATAGGCTTAAGTACACAGCATATGCTAATATTAAAATTTTCCCTATATGAAAATATATTTCAGACAGGTACTCATCTCGCTATAGAAGAATTAACTAGCACCTGAACACTACTGAAAATATTGTTGGAAGAGCTCTCACCACTGCATGCAAAGAAGGCTAGTAGTCCAAGCAGCACTTGATGAGAAATTGCATCTATCTTTAGATGGAATACTCTTTGTCCAATTGTTGTTGTTCAGAAACATTCTTTCAAAAGAACTTCCTACTTTTTGTAAAATGTCATACAGTTGGGCAGAACGTGGAGGCTGTTTAACTGCCTATATATCTCAAAGTGTGGGCAAACCACAGAAGCTAAGTGATGTTCAGGCAATATGTCAAGCTGTACAGTATGCAAGAAATATTTACAAGAATATGCTGGTTTAGAGATGAATCATCACAGACCTGCATCCCAAATAGAACTTAAGATCCATCTGGCTGTGCAAGTAATGTGACAAAAGGGGTGTTTAGGAAAGAGAACCCATGAGATAACAAACCTGATACATGATGACATCAAGAAGATGAAAACTAGACATATGAGATGTTTAATGCATTCAGTCAAAGTGGAAGAAAATAAATATCAAGAAATAAAGGGATCCAAAGGCTGAAAAGAAGATTTTGACTGCCTCTGTTTGACTGAGGTAACATGGTAATGCCCACATGAAAAAGGAAACAAGCCTCTTCATGATTGTTTAATGAAAAAATTTAAAACATTTTCCTTACCTGAAGATGTATTTTAGAGAAATAACTCTGCATAATAAAGATAGCTAATACCTCATGCCACTGCCAAACGTTTTTGTGCACGCACCAAGCCTTTGAATGAAACTCCCACACTTACATATAGTAACATGTACTGTACCAGTCTATGATGCAATCAGCATTGGGCTATACTCCTCCAACAAAAGGAGGGTGACAAATCACCCATGTACAGTACTCCTCTTGAGCACTTTGTGTGTACCAAAAACTTATTCTTGATAAGACAAAAGAGAAATAACAGAATAGATAGCTAGAATCCCACATTGAGAAGATGGTGGAGGGACTGGTGTAGATAAAAAAATTTAAAGATGAGCTCCATTCTAAAAATATAGCAACAGAAAGTGAAAACTCATGGAGTTGTCACCCACTAGGAGTAGGAACCTAGTGGGATTATCACTCGGTGTGAGACTGCATCCATCTCAGTTAGGGGATACCCTTTCCCAGTACAAGTGGTAGTCCTTGAAGTTACAGTTGAAAGAACCTCCTGGATGGTGCTGAAGTGTCACAAAGGTGGGCAGAATGTAAGGGCTACTCAACTGGCTTGTATATTTCAGGGGTCAGCAGGCTATGTAGGTGCAGTATGGCTAAAGCAATAAGTCATGCCATATAGTGTGCAAGAAATACTTACCTACTAGAACAAGCAGATGCAGGGATGAATCATACCAGACCTGCATCTCAAGAAGAATATAAGATCCATTTGTCTGATCACACCAACTGGGAGGTGTAGAGAGTGGCCTGTACTATTCTTCCAAGTAAACACTCCTACCCTACTTCTGATTGAGGGCTACATCCACTAAGTTCCATAATAGTGGGATTAAACCAACCCAAAGGGGAATTCTCCTTATCAACCCCCAGCAGCTTGTTTCTGGGGAAGCAAGGGTTCTTTCACTCCACTGGAAGAAAATAGACACAATTCACACAGGGGAGAACATTGTTAAGGTGTATGGACCAAACAGAAATTGCCAAAGTACATAATTCTTAATGAAAACTAACATGATTGAGCATTGCAATGTCAAGGAAAAGAAAGGGCTTTTAGTATACATAAAGTGCTAAAGGAGAGTACTGCGAGTTGAGGATGTGTTGCCTTCTTATTGATGGGAGGGGATATAGTCTAATGCTGATTACATCACAAACTGGTGCATTAGACATTATTACATGTAAGGGTGGGGGTTTTATTCAAAGGCTTGGCACATGTGCAAAAACATTTCAACGGTGGTAGAAGGTAGTAGCTATCTGTTCTGTGGACAGATGAGTAGCATTTCTGAAAAGACAGGTGAAACTGGAA
Organism: Limulus polyphemus; assembly: GCF_000517525.1. Taxonomy (NCBI): domain Eukaryota; kingdom Metazoa; phylum Arthropoda; class Merostomata; order Xiphosura; family Limulidae; genus Limulus; species Limulus polyphemus. The sequence continues at coordinate 79,475 of NW_013670217.1, forward strand.
GAATCAGGTGACTTGGTGGAAGAGTGTGGCAGATGGATTGAATTTTTTAACCATCCACTTGCACTAATAAACTCCCATGGGTGAATGGTCTATAATAATGAGCAAGAAAACAGCTAACTCTGCAATAAAATCCTGCCCATTTGCAAGGGACTGGTAAAAAGCCACACATCAAGATGAAGATTATGGAGCAAAATGTAAGAGGGACTTCCAAGATGGAAGAAGTAGGGGATTCTGGACAACCAAAAGGCAGAGGACTGAAAATCATAAACGGGCTGATAAGGGGAACAATTGGATGAAACTGGCAACAGGTGCTGTAAATTTGAGACAGCACATTGAGAATGAAGCAATCAGTAGGACAGACACACAGAAGAGATTGAACCAATCTCGACTGAAAGCATCTACCGCTATGGCAACAGAGTCTGGTATTAATGAAAAAAACTTGAGAAGATTGGTGCTGAGAAGAATCACAAAGGCATAAATAAAAGAATTCCCCAAACGGGAACACATTTTCTGGAAGAAGGATGTCCAGGGTCATGGAGGATGGATCAAGCCACCAAAACAATTAGAGGTGAAGAGATGGAGGGAGGGAACTGAGAGAAGTCTGGATATATCCCAACACACTGCTAAAGGAATAAGGGACTCAAGAGCACCTAGTCTTCAAAAGAGAAAGAACCTCTCATGTAGGAAGAGAAGTAGGCATGAAAGTTTTGGAAACTAGAAGCTCTGTGTTGGCAAGTCCTCTACAATTCAAAACCCAGCCACTCAGAACCAACATTCACATGGGGGATAGGATAGAGGATCATACAGGTGGCAAGTCATCACTTTTGAAGTGGAAACATAAACTTTGATGAAAACCAAAAAAAGGTGAAGAACAATAATGGTAAGTGATCACTTAAAATTGTTAAAGTGGAGAAAAAACATAGAAAAATATTTCCACTTTGTATGAAATTTCAAAAAATATCATGGAAAAAGAGCACAAAGAACATCAGGACAATAGCACTGCCAACTGAGAAGTGATAGTTTGGTAGAATCAAATAGGGGAGTCATGTGTCAGGAGGGTGTGTTGCACTCCTATTGGTGGAGGGTTGTCACATGATGATTTACACGCGAGATGCAGTTGAATCACGTTGATCTTGGAGTACGTGGGAGCTCAATACTTGTAGCATGTGAAAAATAAATTTCACAAACAGGGCAGCACATGGAGGAAGGGAAATGAGAAAATTATCATTGTCCATCTCCAAATCAAAAGAAGGGAGAAAATGGCAACAGAGCCTTCAAGTGGTTGGAGAATTACTCTGTTGGAGGAGAAGAGAGATATGTCTGCAGTCATACTGTAGCAGTGTAATGGAGTGCAGCAGCATCACTCTGTTTTGGAGGAAAAGTCACCATCCTTCATTCTTCAAAGTAAGTACTGTTATTAAGTTTATATTTTCCTACTTCATTCTATTCAACCCATTTTGATTTAGGACAAGAAAGATTGGAACCAGTGAATTTAACAATGTGTGATTCCAACTCACTTTTGTTGATATCATGGTTAAGGAATCATGCTAATAATGAAAACATCAAAGAGGGTTTGGAATACAGAGCTAGACATTACATTTCAAATGACCGGTATTATGAGGGGTGACTTCAGTGAGTTTTTCTCCAATAGGCTTCTGTCTCAAAATGGTTCACTGTCATGTGATCACAACATTTCAACCAAGAGACTTCAGATGTTAGCTTCTTTATTGGCTGTGGTGATTTAGCAAACCACTCTTAGCCAACTGATATAAAAAAAAAAAAGAAGTTTTTGACAAAGAATGTAAAAATCAAAACTGAGGTACAGGAACTACACTGTAATGGTCATTTTGCAGTTAACTTATGAAATTGAGATTTTTATCCAGATAGAAAAAAAATTCAGTGCACACTGACCACATCCACAATGAAGTGCTACACTGTCAAAAGATTAACATACTGAAGAAATAGCAGCAAGACCAGTGTTTTGTGGGTAATATAACAAACATCAGTTCCAGACATAATGTCCATAAAACCCATGAGGACATCTAATAATGACCAGTACATTGACCATTAGGGAGCCACCTGTATACAGAAATTCAAGGGGAAAATTGTGAGTTGTAGTGACCCAGCCACCACTCAACCATAAAGATCCTCTCCACCCATTACTTGGGTTCTTACACCTTACTTCTAAACACACAAAATCTGAAGTTTCTTCTTTTTTGAAACAAGTAACCTTAAGGATTTTGAAGATATATTAAAACCTTCTTACCTAACTTTTTTTTAACTCTCAATACAGTGTCAATGGTGCTTTTTTAATTTTTATATGTCTACTGATCAGATTGTTAATATTGAACAGGATAAGTTATGCTGCTTACAGTATTAAGCTTATCATTATGGGAGAATTTGTATGTGAATATACCATGAAAATTACTTGAAACTGAAATTTAAGATGAATAATAACATTTTCTGGAGTTTCAGCAACACTGTCAGCAGTTACAGGCAGAACTCTGAACAACTATGCTTTATTACCAATAGAATAAACCAGGATTGTACTGTATAATACAGTATTGCTTCTGTAACATTCTGTACTAATCAGAATACTACTCCTAAAAAAATCAATAATGAATAGTATTTGATTATTAACAACTGACAAATCTGAAAGAAAAACTTTAATGACAATGAAATTCCCTGGTAAAATGGAATATATATATATATATAAAGTTTTACAGAAGTCAAGAAAACTACTGTTAAAAATAGTGACAGTTCTTTTTTTCTTTTGCTTTCTGAAAACACCAAACACACTGGTAAAGAGAAAACTTATAACAAATTAAAAGAACACTTTTGTAGAATCTCTTTCAAGATGAGGAAGACAATAATTTAATTATTATTACTGGCAAAGAGAATGTTGTAATAAACTTGTGGAATAAATCTTCTGGCCATTAAACTAAAGGTTTTGATCATGTAGAATGCAGGTAAGAATGGGTGGATGTTGTAATAGTTTTGTTAAAAAGAATGGTTTTGTAGAAACCAGAAACTCATCCTCAGTCAATCAAATTGAAAATTTTATATATACAAAGATTTTGTGTCTATGTTGTCATATATCATGAAAGAAGTATTCACTACAGGTTGCCTACTGTGAAGAGGTGACCACCATGTATTGAACGTTCACTGTCCCCTTATATTCTACAGCATAATTCACTAACACTAGTAAATAAATACAACACTTAACTGTGGTGAGTATGTACATGAAATTGAAAAGTTGTACAAATTAAATAAAAAGTTTACTAATTTATAAAAATATATATTTTTAATGGATATATTACATCATTGTTGAAATGCTTCCAAACTATACTACATATACTACGAAAACTTACACAAGCTTATATTTGAAATTAAACAAATCTGTATTTAACAGTTAACTAAACTAAAGGATTGCGCCACCCTATATATTACTTATTAGTATATATATATTATTACTACTACGACTTTAATTAATGTTCAAATACATAAATTATTTGCATTTCTTTACTAATATTAATATATATATAAATACTCACATTATTTAGAACAGGTCATGCTAAAACGAAGACTGTTATAATAATAATAATGACTTCCACTTATTATACTTCCACAATTGCTTAATACACCACCTTAAATTAAAGCTAACACTAACAGTTCTAACGCATAAACTGAACCGTCATGATCAATCCAACACTAAGCATATAAAATTAAAACTCAGGGACATATGGTAGTTTCTAAACACTGTAGACATCTGGTGGAACGAAGGTCAACCTTTGATGCCCTGTATCTTTTTTAAGCATTATGTTTTATTTTGGTATTCAACCGTGATCTCAAAGTTTTATGTTTTTTCTTCCTTATGAATAAGTTAGGCTTTGTCGTAAAACTATATATGTGTGGAAAAATACCACTACTGTACATTATAATTTTACTGTTATGCATGAGCATGTACGTTATTGTACGACCTAAGCCCAACTTTAAGATATAGTGTTTGTTCAAGAAACTAAATATTGCATATGAAGTCTAGTTTATTATCAGTCGTTCGATTCACTACCTGTCACTGAGTTATACCAGTTTCCAGGAAATCTGTCTCTCGTCACTAATCACAGACAAGGACAAATCGAAAAAATGACACTATGATTCTTATAATGCAATATACTGTATATTGTGTGTATGGTGCTTTAGTAATATGTGACTCACAACAGTGAAACTGTGTTTATTTATGATTTGAAATTGTAAGACAAGCTGTTTAAGATAGAGATGCTAAGTCTTGTTTTTCCGATTTTTCTTTGCCCAGAGTTGCTGATGAGGAGTGGAATCACCTGAAACCAGTATAATTCAGTGGCAAGTAGACAATCGAATGATTTATTGGGTTTCATGTTTATTTTTAGTATCTTAAGTCCTTCGGTGAGTCATCGCTAAATTTTGAGTTTTCGATAAGCCATTGCGCAGCTCTGTGTTAAAAAAAGAAACAAAAGAAAAACACTCTTAGTATTCTAAACAATTTATCTTCTGAATAATTCAGAAGAATAAATTAGTAGCATCAATGCTGCATATGCTTCAAATCAAATATAAACGTGGTGAGTAAACAAAACACCATACATATAGTTTGTTTTTCGTCCATAAATATTAATTGAATAATTTCGTAATTATGTGTTATAGATATAATTGATAAATGCCATTATTTCTAAAAAAATATTATTATTAATGCTAAAGTTTTTTGGAATATTTGCGACTTTACTCTCATATAAGTTGCTAAAACATATTCAGTATTTGAAGTTGTACGTCACATTATCATTTTGTAAGTTGGTTTTCATTACAGTTTTTATGGGAGATACTGAAGAGTTATTTAATAAAGGTGCCTGAAGTTTGTTCTGTGTTACAATATTTAGCAAGTTTAGAAAATCAACGTAAGAGATCCTGTAAAAATGTTTTTCTTGTAGGTAAATACAACACTAGCCTAATTTATAGTGTATTAAACTTTTGCCAAAGCTGTAAGATGTATTTGGTTTTGTTTTGAAGTGAAGCACAAAGCTACACAATGGGATATCTGTAATTTGCCCACCACGGGTATCGAAAACTCGGTTTCTAGCGTTTTAACTCAGTAGACATACCGCTATGCAAATGGAGGGGGGGGGGGGCAAGATGTAATAGAAGGGAATGGTTATGTGGTATTTAATAATAGTATGTGTATGCGCAGTTTTCACACAACACGTGATCCAGAAAAGTCGCTAAATTGCTTTCGTTCTTGCTACCTTTGTTCTTTGTCATTTGTTTAAGATAACATCTGGTCTGCTCGTGGACACCATGGCTCTAACTTAAGCCTGTAATTCTGCTTATTGTGCAATGATTTTGACAGAACAGGACAAGTAGGTAAGGGAATACCTCGAAGTTATGACCTCCCTTAAGTTTAAATGAGAATGGCCAGTTACTGAGGCATCATAATGATAAGTCTGGCATCATATTTGCATTTGTAAGTAGTGTTAGTTTTTAACAGTCTGGTAGATAATCTCAGCCAAGTGAGTATCTAGCTTAAAGAACAATCTTCTGGCCTTAATGGTCTGCCAGGAGAATTTTATAAAACGTTCTGGCCCATTGCCGAAATCAAATTTGTTGAAATGTTAAACAACTCAACTTGTAAAGGTATTCTCTCCCTCCCTCGTTTAAATGAATAATCATCATACGTTGGAAGAAGACTAACTCTGATCTTTTAAGCGATTATCGTCCTATTACACTTAGCAATGTTGATTGTAAAATCTATACCAAGTGCATTAACACTAGAATATGTAGATTAGCAGATAGGATTATCATCTCATCAAAGACAGCTGTTGTTCCAGGACACAATATTTTCTTTATTATTAAAATGCTATGGAACATAAAATATCTGTCTAACAATAGTAGTTCTACTGCTTGTGTTATATCACTTAATCAGGCATTTGATCGAGTAAATTATGAATTTTTACTTTATGTGCTAAGCAGATATGGTTTTCCCGAAAATTTTATTAAATGCATAAAATTAATCCACAGCGATATTTAAAGGAAATGTTAACGTTGTCAGATATTTAACAGATTCTTTTGAAGCAATATGAGTTGTGTTCGGAGTGTTACGTCTCCGTTTGTTAATTGATTTCCCGTAAATTCGTTCCTACGAAACTTTAGCGACACAAGTCCTTTCTTAATAAAACTGGTTTATTCTTTCCGAATATAACTTTACGATACACTTAATTTCAACAATCACGCTAAAACAAACGCTATAACAGCGAACGTGCTCAACTTCAATAATACTCTCTGACTGCAGATCAATTACTCACTGTCTACACACACATTATCCCGTCACGTTGTGAGCGTCTTATTTATATACCAGAAAAACATATATCTAGTAAATGCTAGGGCATTCACGAAGGAACAAGATACTTCTAGAAAATAGGTGGCGTCACACTAGTCACGTGACCTCGCTGACGCAACACTGCCCCCTCCTTAGTATTGTTCGTCCCGAACAATACCCACTTACACTAAACCAATAAGAATTAACAATAACTTAATTAAAATGTACAGAATTACAAACACAAAATTACAATTCAACAAAGTCTCTTAATTTTATGGGACGTATCTTCTTCCGTACTGGTCTCCATCTTGTTGGCTTCTGCTTCAAGTGGGGTTCATCTGGTTCATCAGGAAATGTCCTATCGTCGGTAACAGTCACATCAGTGGTAGTAACTTCTTCAAGAGCTTCACCGTTTCCCTTCTCAAAACTGAGTAGAGTATTGTTACGTCTCCGTTTTTTAATTGATTTTCCGTAACTTCGTTCCGACGAAACTTAAGCGACACAAGCC